>NC_056746.1:1550062615-1550080115 GCF_019279795.1 Protopterus annectens | reverse complement strand
CATACATGGGTTGTAATAGTCCACACAATTCCAGAACATGTCCAACCGCATGCATAGATATCCCCAATAACACAGAATGGCAGATGTGTAGCAATCACATAGCAAACATACCACATGCATATGTGGAAACATAGTGGCAGTGACTATGGCGTGCAGGTGAAATACTCCATAACAGGCCAGCAATTCTAGCGTCCCACAGGGAGCATGTCTACAAACACATAGCAGAAAGTGTGGTACAATGGTAGATAAACTGGAGCCATGCCACTTGCATTGTGTGAACATTAAGTTGGAGCTGATATGGTGGTGGGAGACTGATATGTGTATTGTATTATGGTAACTGTGCCACATGAGTTGCTCAGACATATTTCCATCTTTATATCTTTCAGGGACAATGGCATATCCAAGGAATCCAACCTACAGTGCCGCTGAGGATGAAATCATAATCAACAGCTTCATCCAGCACTATCAGCTGCTCTTATCCAGGACAAGCCATGATCAGCATGAGTGCACTGCCATGTGGAATGTTGTAGTCTGCAGGGTAAATGATGTCGGCATGCACAGCCATACTTATGAGCAAGTCTTCCATCATTGTAATAACCTGCTCCGCTATGTATGTCTCAATGCCGCTGCTGTGCAGGGTGACCACCTCACAATGGGGGGGGCATAACATCCATCCCCCTCACCAGAGTTGAGGAGCTGCTCATGAGCCTGGTGGCACCTGCCTGCCCACAAGAGCTACAGAACTATACAATCATGGAGGTGGGTTCTACCCAGACACCAGACATGCAGCATGCAGGTAAGGTCCCGGGCATATTAGTAGACCACTGTTGTGTATGCATCTGTACAGGTATATCATGCATATGTGAGATGTAGAGTCTGTTGCTGTGTAGTACTGATAATCAGTTGTGCATAATCTGTAGTATTGTGGACTTCAACTGTTGTTTTACTGTAATATACAGCTGTGGCCACTGACATCAACTCTATCTCATCCCAATGTAGGTCCCTCTGGGATACCAGCAAGCAAGCGGCCTGATGCTGGTGAGTATGGTTTAATGTCATGCTTGGCAATACACAGTGCATGTTATAACTAAGGTTTATGCCATGTACACATCTAACACACCTACCCACAATGCATGCTGTACATGTTCACTGACAGAGCACACACTTCAGTAATGGGATTACCAGCCTCAAACATATGCAATACACAGACCATCTCAGACAACTGTGGCTACACTCCAGTGCACATTGCTCAGGCACAGGTGGCGTCTGTCTAACATACACAGCTATGTCATACACAGAGCAGTTGAACATGCTACAAATAAGGAAATCCCAATCCCTCTGCAAGCACATGCTCCAGGGTCCTAAACCTCATCAACACATTAAACATAACATACTGGAGGGATAGGGTCCTGCCCTGGGGAATTTCCACACTCTGGAACAGTCTACCCATTCATGTCAGGCAATGCTACTCATTGGCCCTCTTTACAAAAACACTTGACAACTGGATGGGAAATGGGGAATTCACCTTTGGTAGTATGTCTGTGCCACAGCCTGATAAGGGCACAGGGGAATAACTATTGCCTGGGAACCCCTGTGGCTAGGCTTATGTAGGCCCCAGGACCAATAGACTAGTACTCACCTATGAACCTATGTGTACCACAGGCAACATCAGCCAGGGCTCACTACATATATGATCTGCATAATGGCGGGACATTGCCAAAGCCATGTGTTGCAATGTGTTCTGCTGTACCAGCACCATGTTGGGAAGTACAGAAAGTTGCAGTTATGATACATGTGCTGTACAATCCACACCTCACCCCAACTCAGGGATGACATCCCCATCTGTACCTTGCTGGTGCCACTGTACACCTGCATGTTTGCCATGCATTGGCAGGGAATATGCCAGTACACATGGTGTTCCTAGTTTGGGATACTGCAGTCTGACACACGTGTAGGCCACAGATGTTGATCATTTGTAATGTGGCAGGAGATGGTGAGGGTGTGTCATCCTGAAACACAACAATGCACTGGAGGGGAGAGACAAACCCACTAAGAATGGCTGTATCTGCACACAGTAAAGGTCATGAAGTGTGGCAGACATAACCCTCACTCCACAGCACTAGTGATGGTACTGTGTGACCTCCAAGGGCTGTGCACATGTTTAGCATGCAAACATGCAGGTTTGGGGAACATTTGCAGGGCTGACTGACCAACTACTGGCTCATGATAATGGTCCATGCTACTATACCCCTGCCAGGTATTGTGACCACAGTAGTACACATAGCAGTTGTTGCTACATACCATCATGATATGTGTGCGTGCACACATATGCACCGACAAATGGTATGCGTCCCAATCAGCATCTGCACAACTGACACATATGGCTCATAATGCAATTGACTACCTAGGTCATATATCACATATTAGGTATGTGTAGTGTTGACATATGCAGTAGAGTTGCACCATGGCATGTCAGGGAAGAGGGTGCCATGTCAATAATGGTATGTACACTCACCATAGGCACAGTAAAGTGTGTCTGTTGTCAGTCTAATGGTATTCTATCACTCATACGTGCACCATTGATGATGACATCTGTGAATACACATCAGGCATTCACAAACCACATGTGTCCACATAGAACCCACAAACACACAGAGGCTGTGAGCAGCAGAGGAAACATAACTGACACACAGAGACATATCCTGCAATGGTGTGTACACCTGTAAGGTATGGTGCACAGTGCATGCCAGGGTGCTGAACAGATCCAGGGCAATGCTGTGGACATGGGTGCAGTGTGTTCCAGGGGGAGGGCCATCACCTACTAACAGAAGCCATGCATTACAGCCATGTATAATGTTGTTAACAGGGACTGACTACAGTTGCACTGCATGTTGGTGAGCACCACATGTCCTGCATACTGACATGTGTGCAATTACAGGTGTGTGTGTGATAGTGTAGTGCACCATCACCTGCTATTGTGTGTGTTAGGGGGGTGCTGGAGTTGTCTGTAGGTGCTTTCTGGTGGAGTGTATGGGTTGTCATGTATGTTGACTGCATGTGTGTAAGTCTGTGTGTATGTGTGTGTGCCCATATCTGCACATGTGTGTGTGTGTGTGTGTGTGTGTGTGTGTGTGTGTGTGTGTGTGTGTTTGTGGTGTCATTCATACCTGTCAGCTTCCCTTAGGAGTTGTGCAGTAGATGGACATGGACAGACATATTAGGCACCAGGAACACATGTCTGAACTATGATTGGAGGACAGCCGATAGTATATGAGTGTCCACAGGCAGAAAGAAGCAGCGGGAGGTAATACTACACATCAGGGATACTGGTTTAACTGCAAACAGCAGAAATGTGAAGGTAAACCCATGTATGCAGCAGTACGGATGCAGTGGGGAATCATTAGACTACACCAGAGTGTTTCCATATTGTAATGTACTCCACATAGACAGTAGTTAGTGCAACAGATCATGCAGCTATTGAACAACAGTTTACGTATTTCACCCCTGTATGTGACATCATTGACTGACTGCAGTAGCCAATAGCAAATAGCAGCCATTCTCAACACATGTGGACCACACCAGGGTGTTACCTGGATGACAATAGGGTGTCCTGGACAAAACAGACCCCAAACAAGGGAAAGATGTAATGGAGTAACAGGTCATGTGTTGTGATGACATGTCTGAGCTATTAGATGAATTATACCTGAGAGATTGGCATCGGTTATTGTAATTATTCAAGTCTGATGCTGGATGGGGGAGTACAGACATTTAAGTAGGGACTTTGTTTATACACAGGTAAAGTCCATTATTGTGTTGCAATTACAGTGTGTGTGCATGTCTGTGCACGTGTGTGTGTGTGTGTGTGTGTGTGTGTGTGTATGTGTGTGTGTGTGTGTGTGTGTGTGTGTGTGTGTGTGTGTGTGTGTGTGTGTGTGTGTGTGTGTGTGCATGTACTGTTAAGCAGTGATGTATAGGTCCATTTCCTGTTTTCCACTCACAAGTGGCAAGGTATATGATGTCACTGATACAGACAGTGACCATGAGGATAGGTGTGTTGAGGCACAGATGGGGTTGTCAGGGGCTGATGCTGGGCCACCAGTTGACATCCCACAAGTATCTACCCCATCCACGTACACAGTCACACTACCTCTACATACCTCATCACCGCTGGCCTTAGCTGAGGGACAATCTACAGTTGGCATTGACCAGGACAATGTGGTATCCATGGCACATGTGTCAGGACACAGCAGCCATAGCCGGATGTCTGGTGGGGTATCACATAGGCAGATGTTCAGTGGTGCTCATCGGAGCACTGCTGGTCATCATGCTTCTGGCAGACGAGCCACATGTATATCTACCACATGCATGTTCCAGGCTGTCATGGAGACACAGGCACAAATGGAACTGTACACCAGACAGGGTCTAAGGACACAGAGGGCTTATCACACCTCTGTAAATGACAGTATCTGTGACCTAGCAGGTGCTATTCATAATTTCACCAAGGTCATGGATAGACGGTGGGGTGAGACATTGGATCTCATCAACAATGTCATGTCCATGCATCAGGACAGGGCGGGAGGGTTGCAATGATCATGTGGACATATGCCAACACCGTCAGCAGCTGGAGGTCACCATGGACATCCCACCAGTCACAGCTGCTCCCGTAGTGGCAGTGCCAGCCCCAGCACTGTGGGGAGGGGTGCTGTCCACAGTCTGTCATAGCAGGCCCCATGCACATGGCCCTGGCCAGTCCCAGGAGGGACCTGGATCCAGTGGATGTTTTTCAACCTCAGGGGACAGTACCCTATCTGGCTTTGTACCTGAAAGTGCCTGTGGCACCCCTGCCAGGCACAGTTTATGTGTCCATGGCTGGAGACAGTGAACTGCAAAACCTGCTAGTTACAGTCGGCAGTCGTCTCACAAATCCCTGTATAGAGCAGCACATGGTGGAACTGTGTGCATGCAGACACACAGACATCAACAACAAACCTAGGGCAACCAGATACCTGCACACACAACATCACAATTGGCCCATAACACTACTCAGCCCCCTCACACACACAAACACATGTTGTCAATTATATGGCTCAGCCTAGGCCTCTGGCAAACCAACAACACACCCTGTGCATATAATGATACCTGTGCCACATCCTGTCATCCGTAACATTGATGTAGGGACAGGCTAATACGGTTCTGATGCACAGGGTGACTGTACAACAGTGTGGCAATGGAATGCTGTGTAGCATGTTGTCAGCAGTAAAGTGAAATGCTAACATCCTGGAATGTGTAGCTGTACAGCCATTATGCATTATAGCTGTTATTTGTTGTATTGTTTTCACCATTATCTATTCTGATTGTGTTTTGGTTGTCCATGTGCCACATGGCTGATGGGTGCAGTGGTGTCAGCAGGCCTTCTACAGTGGACACCAGTAAGTGTAGTAGGTGGTATATATGACATGGCTGGGTACAACACACAGAGCCTTTAGTGTGGATGCAGTACAGATACAAGACTGTACACATGGAGGTATGTCCCCATGCAGGTAACACATCTGTTGCACATGTAATCTCACCAAGATAGGATAGGCACAACCACACATTGGTATATATACGGTCTGCTATTTGAATGACATTGAAAATGCTAACAGCAGGGTGTATGTCACTTTCCCCAATCTACTGCGATCCTCACCTCAGTAACATGGGTGTGCCACTGCTGGTGGCATAGCCCTACCCTTAGGAGGGCGTGAGGTGCTCTACTACTGTGAATGGTGTAAATGACAACTACTCAACCTGATAACATACACTGTACAGTATTATAGACAGCTATGTGGGAGGATAGACCCAACAGTAACTGCAATGATGGTGGATGTGTCCACAACAGCCACCCCCAGTGAGTTATAGCAAACCCAGTATTACTGCACACCTCTACAGTGTGGAGGAGGGCGTTAACACATCTACGACCTGTGAATGACTTTATGTCCATGGAATGCCACCTGTGGAATGTTGGCATTTCCCAAACAGTCCTGGGGGAAACATATTCTGTGAATGGAGGTAGATCCCTTAACATCTACATGCATTCCTACATGTGGGATGGTGTAGAAAATCCTGCTATGATCTACATAGGCTGTCTGAACCTCCTAACCCTCATCTACAACTGTAATGACTGCTTCAAGGAGGTATACCAGGTTTAGGTGGCATTCTCTGCCTTTGACAAACCCAAAATTGGTGGGGTCTAGGGTTTTAAGATTACCAGTGACATTGGCCAGGTTGATATGTTCCATGTCCCTGCAGATCAGGCTCATCAGGCTACTGGGTGATAGTTCCCAGCTGACATGGTGGAACACCCTTTGTGGAGTGGGATGACTGTTGCTGTATGCCATTCAGTAGGCAGAAACCCTGAGTTGAGTCTATGATTGAAGACAGTACTTAAGTAGGGTGCCGGTTTGTTCTGTAGTATGTGTAGAACACAGCCTGTGTTGGTTTATGGGCCCATGAATGCTGTGTTACTGGCATTGGACAGTGTGGTTCTTACCTGTGCATCCATAATTACAGTAACCTTGCATCAATCTGGTGTACAGATGGGCCATTTAGGGGGTGAGAGGGGGGTCATGTGTGCATCGAACCCATCTGCCTGGATGTCGGCATTATATGTTGCTTCTATCTAATACTGCCATTGTGCTGTAACTCAGAGCAGATATGAGTATTGCCATTGAGATCCCTGATTTAGCTATACACTGCTTTGTGGTTGTCCTTGGCAACAGTGGTGAATCCATTGTCAGGTGTAGGCCTGTTGGATCGTATGAGGGATCCCAGCTACTTACTGAGCCTGCCCGGGGGTTCCCCCAATCATGACACTTCACTTGACTGTACTGCATGATATGTTACTGATGCCAGCCTGACATCATACAGTTGGGATGGAGTACTGTTAATATGTAGTGCCCTTGTTGTGTAAGGCCCTGGTTATGGGATTTGCAACAATTGGTAGTGTACTGCAGGCCAGACATGTTTGGCTGTGGGGGGGGGGGTAATACCTATTCGTGCCAGATGTATGTTGTTTGGGCCTCTTAAACCCATTAATGGTGCATGTGGACATATATGTTTTTATGTTTCCAATTTCATATACAGATGTATGTCCGTATATACATATATATATATATATATATATATATATATATATATATATATATATATATATATATTGCTGCATATATGTGGAGATATGGATGTAGACATATATATATCTATAGATGTATGCATATCTATGTATATATGTTTATACTGATATATATATATATATATATATATATATATATATATATATATATATATATATCTACATATATAGATATGTTATATCTATTTAGATATTAATATATACACACACATACATCTACATGTTGAAATACATTCCCAGTAGTGTTGAATACCTGGGCTGGATGATATGTTTGTGAAAACATCATTCTTGCACATATTTGTCATGGCTTAGTGGTAAATTACTTTGTCTATGGTGTGCAGAGTCCTGCGATTAAGCCTTGCAGGAGCTGTTTATTTTGTTGCTGGGCAGAACACGGCCCATTGGATACAGTCTGATTAAGGCAATTTTAAGCAGTTGTAAGTGGGTTTGCATGGGTTTGCGCAGAGGTAAGAACTGCTAACTTCCGGTTACAGTGTCTTACACTCAGTTAGCTTCAAAATTGCTTAACCTGTGTAGGCAGTGCTTACCCCCGCACAAACCCGCTTACAACTGCTCAAAAGTGCCTTAATCACTCTGTATCCAACTGGCTGTGTTCTGCCCAGCAACAAAACAAACATCTCCTACAAGGCTCAAACCCATGACCCTGCATACCAAGGATAAAGTGATTTATCACTAAGCCATGCCAGTTACAATCAAATTCAATGTCTTCAGAAACATATCAGCCAGTCCAGTCAGGCAACAGCAATACCATCATCTAGATGTATCTGTGTGTAAATATATTAATATCTAAACAGATACAACATATCTATATATATATATATATATATATATATATATATATATATATATATATATAAATAAATTTCTAAAACTATATACATATATATTAATATATATATGAACATATATAAATACAAATGCCTACATCAACACATATATGTGTCTACACCTATATGTCTACATATACACAGCAAGTTACATATATGTATGCAGATACACATCTATGTAGGTATATACGGACATAGTTATATATATGTAAGCAGATATGTATATATATATATATATATATCTATATATATATATATATATATATATATATATATATATATATATATATATATATATATATGTATCAGTATATATGGCCATACATCTGTAGATAGCAATGGCAGATTAACCAACACACATATGTCCACATGCACCACTAATGGGGGTTGAGAGGCCCCACATACTATATGGCTTGTAAAAATAGGCATTCCCCCCACAGGCAAACATGTCCACCCTGCAGTACAATACCAAGTGTTGCAGATCCCATAACCTGACACAACATGGGCACAAGATGTTAACAGTACTAAATCCCACCTGTATGATGTCAGGCTGGTATTGGTGACATATCATGCAGTACAGTCTGCCTCCCATAGGAAATGTAAAATGTGGAAGCCGTCAACATCCACAGGATACAGATACACAGACACAGATATGCAAATACATATATACATATGTGCAAATATATATATATATATATATATATATATATATATATATATATATATATATATATATAGATATAGGGATATGCATATGACTACACAGACACATGCAGATATATGTACAGTAAGATACATATGTAGAAGGTGCTCACAATATGGAACAGCCACTATACCTACAGTTAACACCTGAACAACTGGACACTGTATGGGCCACCCATACAAATGACAATCATTGCCTGCAACATATACCCACAGAGAGGTCATAGGGAAAACACCACACACAAGTTTGTAGACATGGACTACCTTTCATTGTGTACTATTACAGTTCTATATGCCATGTCATATAGTTCAGACACTGACATCCATATAAACAGAGGAATGAAACCGTGGAACAGTTATACTAATACAGTAGTCTGGAAAGGTTCACAACTGTCACTGTCCAGGCCAAGCCCTTACAATTGTACAATAGTGAGGACAGACTGGGCCACAATATACCAAACGATCAATAGTATGTAATGCAGGTGTATAGTTCAGCAGCCTCTATCTACAGTCTGTACAAAATCACTAGGTGGTAAAGACGTCATGTGACCAGATGGGTTGTAAATGTTACATAACAAGGCATAACTGACACCATCACATGCACACTAACAAACAGAACAGTCTAGTCTATATGGCAGGAGGCAGTAGGCTTGTATTAACCCAATATATGTAAGTAATGTAAATATAGGTGAAGTATACAGTACTGTACATCCAGATACCTTAAGCAGCTCACCCCTGATACCCCCACATATTTTAACATCCTAGATCATTTATGGTGCTCCCCCTCCCAGACTCAATAATACAGGGCCGTATACCACTGTCATATACACTGGCTTCTGCAGTGCATAAGAGCACACATGTATTGTGTAGGTGACGCCCACACATATATGGCCCCAGCTCCACCATATGTATGGGGGATACAACAGAAAAGGACTGATGGCAGCAATGACAGTGTGATATACTCACAGCCCACCATGGAACAACCCCCGACAGCATGTCATATGTGCAAACCTTGCTATGTAGGTGTAGGACAGAGGCTGGCACAAATGTGGAGAACTGTTGCCATACACTAAGCAAGTTGCTGGTGTTACATGATAGTCTGCAACATACTTTTAGTCAGGGAATTGAGGTTAGAAACAGAAATGGATGTAGCCATGTACTGATAGCACTCAACACACACACTGCCAGTGAAATATCTGACACAGGACCTGTATGGTGGACAGATAAAACATGATAGGCACACCTCTGGCCACCAAGAGTATAGGCCTACAATTGAGAGCTATGCAGACAGACTGCACTCCAAGGTAAAGTAGTATGTACACACACACCCTGTAACACCAGTACTATACAAAGCATAACACAACTCTACTCATACGCTGTCTGTAGTTCCTGAACCTCCTACAAATATGTAGCTGCTCTGAGTGTGCCAGTTTTCCTGAAAGAGGTATTGCTACCTGCTGTCTGTAAAACGGATTCCCACACAGAGGAAGGACTGTACAAACATCCGCAGAATGTCCAGGTTATGTCATCAAATATAACCCCTACTGTACATAACATGTGTAGCAGTCTGATATCTCACTGGTTGTTATCAGATATGATGACACTAATTATGGTGTACAGCACATATGCACCACTTCATGCATGAGATATGTATATAGGTTGACAGACTTGTGGCTGGAAGCACATACACAGGGCCAATAATGACATGTTGCTGTGATAACCTCATACATTTATTGTTGTAACAGGGTTTGTTGCAACATATGTCCTACGAGGGATAAGAAGCCAGTAACTGTCACGGCTTTCACCATCTACAGACTGCAATCCTCACACTACCTTCTGCAGTCCACAGATAGATTCTCCATTGGTAACACATGAAACCAAAGGTACAACACACTGTCCTCTCTGCAGATGACCCTGCAGATGGGGATTCCACATAAACATGGAACTGACATGGTTGGTATGGAGACATGTGGAACAGTCATATCCACACACACACTGTCAAACCAACAGTACTCCAAATGCAGTATAGCAACACTTACAGTCTGTTGTTGCTTCAAGCACATCCCCCTCCTATGTGTTGCCCTGTTTCCACAGTGTATGTTTTTAGAGGTAAATCCCCAATCCATCTGAGATGTTGTTTGCCAAACAACAGATCTACTTCCTGCTCACAGTGAATGAAAAGGGCCAACACCAACATGATGTTCCTAGATATTGGAGTGTGTTTCCATGCACTTAGCTATGGGAATGTTACCACAGCTGTTCCACATGCAGTCAGCTAGGAGAGGGCTGCAATTCGTGCAGAGGCCATCAGCTGATCATGAGCATCACTACATGCTGCTGCCAAGCAAAGCAGGTGTAGGTCTCCACACCCACCAAAGAGGGAGTGAGAGAGGCAGAGGCAAAGACAAGGCAGGGAGTGGTGGGAGAGTAAAACCTAAGCATGTTTCTGTCACACACCTACCAGCACAGGGTATCAACCCCCTGACAACTAAGTAGTGCTATCACAGTTCTATGCAGTTATTGAATGCACCACATGGGTTACTTGTTGTGGAGCTCTCAGAACATATATGTGATGGTGACTGACATATGCAATAGGGATATGGTAGCTATACAGTAGGTGATGTACACGTGCCTGTCCACACGTACAGGTGCCATCATCAACACAGCCACACTCTTACAGGGATGCACACACATTGACACACTTGGCAGGGCCAGGATTACAACTCATCAGTAGTGCGATTGCCACACCACATCACTGTGCAGGTATCACATGCAAAACACGAGTCATACAGGGGTTGTATGGGCAAAGGTTTTGAGGAGGTGTCTGACATCAGACAGCATGCTTCAGTATGCCCATGGGGGTTTTAGGGAGTGTGGATGTGAACATACACACCATACAACACACACACAAACACACAGGGTGCCAGTACTGACATGCATGTTTGCATGTCTGCACGGGTGTGTGGTGGTCGACTGTGCCAGACTGCTGTACAAGGCTAAGCAATGGGTATACCTTGGCATCAGGCCACATGACAATGGTCTGCATTGTGGCTCAGGGCTGTAGTGTCTGCATTTGCCCACACAGGTGGGTATTGTATCCCCCATCCAGTCACCTGGGTGACTATTGTGTGTGGCCAATGCTGTGCATCGTTTACCATGCATGTGTTCCATAGTGCATCACATGGACGGTGTCTGGGATGTGCAAACCTCCCACATGCATGTACAGTGACATGTGGAACTGTACCTGGGGTGTCTGGCCCATGTTGTGAACACAGATTATCATCAGATGTGCCAGTCTTGCCCACCTGTGGTGGGAACTGGTAATGGACAGCAGGTTTACCCTGCACATACATTGATAGCATGCTAATGGCATTCCCTGGTGTCAGTGGCATCTCTCAATACAGGGTATGTTATCAGCCATAGTATGTCATTTGTGGGTCACATGTGATGGCACCACAGTTGTTTTAGGTGTCCATTGGGGAACATGGGCAAGGTGCACTGTCTGCATGTATGTGTATATTGGACAGATGGACAGGGTTCCATGAGCTCTGTAGCCCACATCTATCACCCCATAGCTACTATCAGTGGCCAATATGCAGTGTACTGCCCACATACTGGCTGTTGCCTAGGCATGTGTGTGAGTATGAGACATGGGTTGAGAGTGTGCTCTGGGTAATACTGGGGTTGCTAACTGTGATTGCCTGGCCTTGATGTCATATGTATATTATGACTTTGCACCCCAGCCTCTCAGCTATTTCACATCTGTTATCCCTGTATGGTGGACATTGTGATATATAGTAGGGCCACAATATAAGAAATATGCAAAACCCACTGCACATTGGCCACAGGTGTCACCCACTCACAACTACCTCCCCACAGGATACATGTTACAAACACACACACACACACACACACACACACACACACACACACACACACACACACACACACACACACCTGTCATGTCTGGGAGTAGAACCCCTGCCTAACTAGTTTATTACACTACAGCACTATGCAGTTATAGTACGGGAGTACTCTTTCCCCAAAGGTGTATATCGCATTGAATGACATTTACAAGATTGCCAATGTAGGACATTCAAATTGCAGTGAGTGTGACTAGCCTAAAATGCATTGTTCCCTATACAGAAAGTGACACTCACACAAAATATCCACAACCAACATGTGTGGTTATAGAACCCCTAACAGAGATCTATATCACACTAAAACATGGAGTTGTTATAGGATGCACCACAGGGATTACTAGGAAGCCCCTTCCCCAAAGGTGTATTTCACAATGAATGATATCAGCAGGATTTCCAAAGAAGGCCATTTGAAATGTACTGTGTGTGACTAGCCTATAATGCATTGCTTTGTACATAGACATTGAAACACACACAAAACATCCAAAACTGCCATGGGTGGGGATGGAACCCTAACACAATTCTACATCAAACTACAGCAGTATGCAGTTACAGGACATACTACAGAGATTGCTGGGATACAATCTTCCCAGAGGTGTATTTCTAGGTGGGTGACATCAGCAGCCTTGCCAAAGTTGAGTATATGAATTGTAAGACGTGTGAGTACCTTAAAAAGCATTGATCTTTACACAGTCAAACACAGTTTCCAAGTCTGGGGTTAAAACTCCTACTAAACTACATTATCACACTACAGCATTATGCAGTTACAGGATGCACTACAGAGCTTACTGGGCTACATCCTTCCCAGAGGTGTATTTCTAGCTGGGTGAGATCAGCAGCCTTACCAAAGTTGATTATATGAATTGTAAGGAGCATGGGAACCCTAAAAAGCATTGTTCTCTACACAGTCAGAGACAGACAGAGACACAAATGCACACACACAGTTGCCATGTCTGGGGTTAGAACACTTACTAAGTGCATTATCACACTGCAGCAGTGCACAGCTACAGTATGCACGATGGAGATTACTGAGCTACAACTTTCCCAGAGGTACATTTCTAGGTGGGTGACATCAGCAGTCTTGCTAAAGTTGAGTATATGAATTGTAAGGCGTGTGAGTACCCTAAAAAGCATTGCTCTCTATACAGTAAGAGACAGACAGACACACACAGACACAGTTGCCAAGTCTGGGGTTAGAACACCTACCTAACTACTTTAGCATACTATAGTAGTACACAGTTACAGGATGCACTACGGAGATTACTAGGCTCCAACCTTCCCAGAGGTGTATTTCTAGGTGGGTGACATCAGCAGCCTTGCCGAAGTTGAGTATATGAATTGTAAGGAGTGTGAGTACCCTAAAAAGCATAACTCTCTACACAGTCAGACATGCACAAAAACACACACTCACAATTGCCAAGTCTGGGGTTAGAACTCCTACCTAACTAGTTTATCACACTACAGTAGTATGCAGTTATGGGACATGCCACAGAGATTACTGGGCTACAGCTCTCCCAAAGGTGCATTTCACATTGGATGACCTCAGCAGGCTTGTCATAGTAGGGCTATGGTGAGGCAGTTGTGTGCATGGGGCATAACCCATTCATCTACAGGTTGACACACATGTGGGCACACACAAGATCATATGTCACAGGTATGTGTATTCAGCTGCTAGATGACTACTTCCACAGTCATGTTGCACAGTTGGCACGTGCACCACATAGTCTGTAATGCTGACAGATATTGGTGGCTAGTATCTAAAGTGAGTGACATCTGCACCTCATGTGTTTGGGGCCCTTTGGCTGGGTGGGACAGGCCTGGATGGCTTCTTGTCACAGTAACCCTCTTCCAGACATCTATGTATGCATACCCTTGGCTTATTATAATGTGTTGTCCTGACATATCTGTCTGTATTCCTATCCACTGTGTGTGCAAGGCATGAGTGGTGCATACTGATGAGTGTCTGCACTAACAACTGCAACTGGCAGATATGTCTGGTCCACTGTTGTTTGCGGTCAAAGTGTGTGAGCATGCCCAGTATGACCTTTCATTATGTTGTTGACTGACATTGCCTTCATTTCTCTAAGTGTGTGAGTATGCCCAGTATGGCCATCTGTATTGAAAGTGTGGATTGTGTCCAGGTAGTTCGTGCTGCAGTGCTGACCTTTGTGTTGTACACCGAGAGGTAGCATGCTGTCTCTGCAGGGTATCCATCGATCATTTGGCTTTGACTGTTACTACATTTCTGCATAGCGGAGGGGGGGCACACCTGACTATTTCTACATTTCTACACAGGAGTGGGGGGGCACACCTGATTGTTATTACATTACTATGTAGGATGGGAGGGCACACCTGACTATTTCTACATTTCTACACAGGGTTGGGGGGCACACCTGGCTGTTATTACAATACTATGTAGGATGGGGGGCACACCTCACTATTTCTACATTTCTACACAGGAGTAGGGGGGCACACCTGACTGTTATTACATTACTATGTAGGATGGGGGGCACACCTGACTATTTCTACATTTCTAAACAGGGTTGTGGGGCACACCTGACTATTATTACATCACTATGTAGGATGGGGGGCACACCTGACTATTTCTGCACAGGTTTGGGGGGGCACACCTGACTGTTATTACATTACTATGTAGAATGGGGGAGCACACATGACACTTGTACACATTTGCTATGACTGTACTGGTATGTCATGTACTCCATTTCTTCTGTATTGCTAACTATCATGCTGACTAGAGGCATACCAGTGTACTACAGATCGTGGCTTTGGTTGCCCTACATATGATTGTCTGACTTCCTACCTTTCAGAACTAACATCCCACTGCCTGCCCTGCTGTGGTCTGTCTGTGTAGGCCTGGGGTAAAGGTTAACCGTAGCCATCATTCTGGGGCCATGGCACAGACTCCGTTTGGGTTTGTCTACACTTGTCCTGCTGGCTGCGACTGTTGTTGGGTATGTGAACCATTCTGACTGGCATGTGTGGGTCATATGGACCCACATGTTGCTCAGCACATTTCCTGCAGTGGGTTTTGTCACCCTGTGTAGTACTGGCTACTATGGTGACTCCAGTATGTGTTACAGATGATAGGGTGCCACTATGGGTGTCTACTGTCTGCTGCCATAACATTCAGCCACCCAATTCTCTTGCATGCTCACATCCATACCATAGCTTCAGGTAACAACACATTCTACTCCATTTGGCAATTGGAAGGTTGATTGACTTACCTTGAGGATGTGCCAGACTCGCAGATGGTGCTGGAGGGCTGCCTATGTTGGATGCACATAGTACACTCCCTATACATGATTGAGCACAGGTAGTGTCATGTTTGGCATCCCTTTTATTGTATGATGTGCGAGTCAGAGAGATGTGTTATTCCCTGGGTCTCTACTGTGTCAGTGCATGTGCTATGTGTTGACCCTTTGCCAAGGGCAGGCAATACTGGTCATGCCT
Organism: Protopterus annectens; assembly: GCF_019279795.1. NCBI lineage: Eukaryota > Metazoa > Chordata > Ceratodontiformes > Protopteridae > Protopterus > Protopterus annectens. Next base: position 1,550,064,003 of record NC_056746.1, on the reverse strand, counting down.
CCTTCTGCCTACTGGGGCAGGCTCAGGTTGTTCCTACTCCGGGTCACTCTGTGCCTGTGCAGGCCTTTGCATTGGTGGGGGGCTGCAGGATCATATTGTGTAGCCTAGCACATACCATAACAATTTGGGTACATGTAGCTGGTGAATACTGCAAGGCTCCACTGGATGTGTCCAGACACCAGAACTGTGACCTGAACATCCCAAACACATGCTCTATTATATGTCTGGCTTGTGCGTGTGCGTCATTATGGCATTCTTGTTCAGGTGTGTGTGCATGTCTGATAGGTGTCATCAGCCACGGCTCCAGTGTGTACCCAGCATCCCCAACTAGATGACTGTAGGGGATGTCCCTATTGGAAAATCTCTGGTACAGCTGCATCAAATGCCATATGTGGGAATTGTCATAGCTTCCAGGGCAGCCAGCACACACATTTATTATAATGCCCTGGAATCACATAGACCTAACAGTTGATGGAGGGGATGCCCCTGCGGTTGATGTAGGCCCTACCCTGCTCTCCGGGTGTGCTTTGATGCATATGTGCATGCAGGCTATAGCACCTACTACCCCAGGGTATTCTGCTACTTGGTGGAAGAGACACATATTGCTGGTCAGCACCTCACGGGTGTTGAGGAACTATATGTGCTCACTGGCATGTGCTGACATGGCATCTAGGAACTGGTGGAATACTCTGGATGCTGATGTCTGTGAGATCCCCATGATATCCCCAGTTGTGCTTTGGGAGGTACCTGTGGCTAGTATACCTAGATCTATATATACCTTGGTATCCACTGGGGTTCCCCTCAGTCAGTTTGGTGTGTCAGGTGTGGCCGGCACAGCTCAACTATTTGCTGTAGGTCTCTGTCCACCCTATAGCTCTCCACTATCTCCAGCTCATGTAGCCCCTGGTATGTTTCTCTGGGTCTATACACTCTTCTCCGTCTCCTCACTGTGGGTTGTTTGGCAGAATTCACATCCTCGCTACCCTCAGCCTCTTGCACATGTTCTATGTTGCCTGCTGCAGCCCTTCTCATTTTGTATGTTTGTTTGTTAAAATTTCCCCGCTTGTATACACCAGTGGTGTAGAGTGTGGGAAAAACCAGTGGGGAAGGTGTTTGCTTAGTTTATAGTAGTGTTCTAGGCTGGGCTGGTTTGCTGCCTGTGTAATTGGCTGATTCTGAAACATTTCACCTGCCAGCTAAGCTAGTTCTCCTTGATTACCTTCCTACTGCTGTTTTCCCTTCCCATTGCCTTCCTGTTTAGGCCCGTGTGTGCGCCGCACAGACAGAGTGCTCAAATGTGCACACTGCTGCTCTTTCCTGTTTTAACTTCTTTTTTCTTCCTGTAAAACCCGGCATGCAGCACGCACACCCGCTTACACTTTGTAAAG
>NC_056746.1:1550055115-1550057615 GCF_019279795.1 Protopterus annectens | reverse complement strand
CTCCCTCCTTATAGAACACCTAAACATTCATAGTATAAATAACAAAATAGCTCAATTACATGCCCTCCTAGATATTCATTCATTTGACATTCTGTGCCTCTCAGAGACCTGGCTCAAACCAGAAACAAAAGACACTGAGATCACACCCCAAGGATATAGCATAATAAGACTTGACCGACCAAAACGTAAAGGTGGTGGAGTAGCATTTCTTTTTAAGAATCAGCTTAATATCTCTACTCTTCCAGCTTATCCTACCCCAGATTGCAAAGTAGAAGCCATCATAACAAAACTCCAAATAAACACCAAGAAATCCCTTTACATTATCTGCATCTACTTACCACCAGGAAACAATATACCCATACTAGAACCCTTTCTCAGCTGGGTATCTACTACTTACCCCCAAGAAACTATAATTCTAGGTGACATCAATGTTGACTGGAAAACTATCAATGCAGATAATCCTTCCTCTCATATGAACCTATATGGTTTCACCCAGACTATTACTTCAACCACTAGAATCAACAAGCCTAACAATAAAGAGAGTATTTTAGACTGGATACTCATAAACAAAATCAAACAGGCCTACAAAGCAGGAACCCTGCCTGATGATATAAGTGATCATGCTTTAACCTTTATTACTAGAGAAAGAACTGATTTCCCAAACCCCCCTAACATTCAAAAAATACGCTCTACTAAAAATTTTAATATAGACCTATTTCAAAATGAACTCAGCAAATGCAACTGGAGCCCCCTAAAATCTCTTCCCCTTGAAAATGCAGTATCATACTTTAATACCACTTTTTTATCCATTCTCAACAAACATGCTCCTGAACGCACCATCAGAATGAAACCCAATATTGCCCCATGGCTCTCTAAAGAAACTAAAAAGCTAATTCTCTCCAGAAATAAAGTCTGGGCCAAATGGAGAAGCCATAGAAATTCCCTTGACCTTCTTCATTTCCGCAAACTTAGAAACTCGACTAAAAAAGCAATAATTACTGACAAAAAAACCTTCTACTGCAAACTTCAACAAACTCATCATAACAATCCCAAACAGTTTTGGTCATCTATAAATAGACTCCTCTCCCCAGGAACATCCAAAACTCCCACCCCTCTCAATGCCGACCCAGATACTCCCCACCTCACTGCAAATGCTTTCAACTCTTTTTTTACTGACACTATTCTATCACTAGCTAAACAACTTAGCACTAATAACTCCAGCCCACCTATAAACCAAAGACACCCTTCAAATAACTTTAAAATACAACCTATTCCTACATCTTTCATCTCTAGACTTATTCACAAACTGAAGCCTTGTACCCCTTCTGCTGACAAGCTCCCTTCACTTTTTCTTCAAAAAGCTGCCAAAGAAATTGCATATCCAGTATCTATACTTATAAACAGGACAATCCAAGAGGGAACCATCCCAGACATCTGGAAAATATCCCATATTATCCCTTTACATAAAGGTGGAAACTCCATTGAGTACTCAAACTATAGACCAATTGCCCTCCTTTCTCCCTTAGCAAAATAATGGAAAAATGTATTCACCAACAACTTTTACAGCATCTCTCTCAAAACAACATAATAGCAAACTGTCAACATGGTTTCAGACCACATCACAGTACTACCACTGCTCTCCTATCATTTGTAGATACTATCAATAGGAACCGCAATGACAACCTTCTCTCTTCTGCTCTCTTCATTGACCTCTCTAAAGCTTTCGATATGGTCAACCACTCCATTTTAATTAACACTCTTACATCCCTCTCCTTTGATAATCTTGCCATTAACTGGTTTACATCCTACCTTGGCAATAGACAGCAAGCAGTTCGTTGGGAAAACCAAATTTCCTCACTCACACCCATTTCCATCGGTGTACCTCAGGGCTCCATTCTAGGACCTCTTCTCTTCTCCCTGTTCATCAATGATCTTCACTTAGCAATCCCTCAATCTACCTGCATTCAATATGCAGATGACTCCACCCTTATCTGCTCTGCTTCATCTCCTAATGAACTTTCATCTATTACTCAAAATGTCTTCAACACTGTAGAAACTTGGTTCACCAGACGCAATCTCCTCCTCAATGCCAAAAAAACTAAACTTCTCCTTTTCTCTCCTAGCACTAGGTCCACCCCCTTGGACTTCACCATCTCCTCAAATAATGCCACTCTCATTGCTCCTGATACAACAACAAAATTATTAGGAATAACAATTGATAACAACCTCTCCTTTGATCAGCATATCAACAACACCATTAAAACAGTCAATAGAAAAATAGGAAGCCTATATAGAATTAAACCTTTCCTAACATCATCATCCAGAGCCAAGATTGCCCACTCCCATCTTTTGTCAACTCTTCTTTATGCCTCACCAATTTTACTAACCTTAAGAAAGCCAACCTTAACAAACTGGCTACTTGCTACAACAACATTGCCCGTTTTGCCACTAGTAACCATTTTAGAACTCATCACTGTATTAACCTGAAACTTCTAGGCTG
>NC_056746.1:1549960115-1550052615 GCF_019279795.1 Protopterus annectens | reverse complement strand
AATACATTGACAGTATAGTGTAGGGCAGTATTATGCACACTGTTGTATGAGTAAAGCACAGCTGATATTGAATAGCAGGACAGCATTATCTGCCCTTTTTATGAATAGCAATCATTGTACCTTGGGGGTATGCTGAAGGTCCACAGCTGGATAATATTTTGTATGGTAACTTACTATAGTGCCTGCGTATATGTGCACATGGTCATTGAGAGCAAAATGTGAAGTGTTTCATGCATGGGTACAGCTGCATGCACTGTGGACATTTGCTTCTAGCATTAGTATACATGACCACAAAAAGCAGTTCAGGAAATCATTAAACTGTACTCTGCTCATTACGTTTCTCTTTGTGCTGCTGCTAACCTTGAACTAGAGCACTGTTATTGACAACTGTAATCCTAAGACACTGACCTAATTTAAGGGATGCAATTGTGAAAGACAGTTGATGAGGGATCACAAACCATTCTTTCATTGTAGCACAGAGAACATCCTTCTGAATGAATATCAAAGTTTAAACAGTATTTTGAGATGAAGGCTGTTAAGATGACCTGGATACCTTCATGTAATTCATTATTCAAGTGTCTGCCAACAGATTTCTTTATATATATTTCTGAGTTTTTATTTGTCAACTGTGCATTTTTATTTGAGAGACCTTTTAGATATCATAGTTAGACTGCTTACATATTCTTGTTTTTATATATATGCTTTAGCCTCAGTATCTTTTATATAGTTTTGACTGGTATATTATGAGTCACCTATTGTTTATTGGCTTTTAAAAGACTGACTGTTATGTCAGAATGCTTTGTTCTGACAAACCTGTATCATTGTGGATGAAAGCACTTAATTAACTCAATCTAAAGGTCCTTAATACTTGAAATTGCCTTAGCAAGGTAGTTTAAGTTGTTTTGATGTAGCATTACACTTGCAAGCAATATGTCTTGGTTTTATTGCATCAAGAGGGTAGCAGTACCATGTATAGATACAAACACCTAGAAATTACATTTATCTATAAAACTTCCCTAAGCACTGAAACCTGTTACTTATTGCTGCTGCTAAAACAAAGCCATTGCACAGAGACAAGCTTAGAGCTGCTAGCTTGCACAGTAAAGAGCACTACTGTCAAATCTTAACAAAATCTAACCTAGTGTAATGCCAAACCCCATAGACCACTGAGGGAGACCTCTATATGACCCAGTACACAGCCTACAGTAGCCCACCCAGTACCGGTCTGGACAACCTAGATATGCAATATCCAAATGTCTCTGTAGATAGCTTGGTAGATAAGGGCATCCTGAGACAAGATGACAATTCTCTTATGTTCACAGTCAACCATTTAATCCTTAAAGAGACAAACAGTATGTTAGAGATACACATATATATTTTATTGGAGCTAAAAATCTCTCATACAGACAAGGTTGTCAAGAACACATAAACTACATCTACCGCACATAGTGTCCACCACCCACATAGACCAACTTATGCTGAGGCACTAAAAAGTAATCTTACCAAACCTCAAAGACTTCCCAAGCATATATACAGCTATGCTAATCTTTGGCAATCTCTAATGCACTCACCAAAAACAAACACCACACATATGCCTAAACCCAGTGGAGCCCCAAGAGCAAAACCAATGAGGCAAACAAACACACTACCCAGAACTCTTGTCAAATGTGACTCCATTGTACGACACACAGATGCCCCACTCGCCAGACTGAACAAGCAGAGGATAACAGTTAGTTGCTTATCTGGATCCAGGATCCACCAAGTTACACACACACTGAAGTCACTAAACCACAGGTACCAGTATAATTCTATCATAGTCTATGTTTTTGTTAATGACTTGAGATATACTTTCCTGAACTATATGAAGAGAGATATTGTTGATCTCTCTGAATATATTGTCTCAGGCAGGTATGTACCTTGCATTGAGCAGCATTCTATCTTTACCAAGGAGGATGGCACAGTAGAAGCAAAATATAATTGACTTCAATAATTGGCTTTGTTTCTGGTGTCCTTCAGGGGAATTCAATATTTGTCAGCATAGGATGCTATAGTTAACAAACCACATTGTTTTGCAAAGGCTTCCTGATATTGGCCAAAACTTGATCCACTCCCTTAGAGCCTTTTTTAGGCAATGCCAAACTGACAGTCCTATTGATATAGCAAATAAAACTCAAAGAAACCTAAAGGTGTTACTGCCAATACTAGGAGACTAAACAAGAAATTACACACCCTACTAACTCTCATCACTCTGGAGAATATAGACATCTGTCTCCATCCAACCTAAAACATATTCTCCCATTTGTTAAACTATAACAGTTTTCCTTTCCTTACCTTAATATAACTCTCATAATTACTAGTACTGTATTCCTTCAGCTCTGACTCTGAGCAATACTATACTTAAATCTAAGCTTATCTCTTCCTCACCTACCATAATTACTAGTACTTAATTATCTCTTCCTTACCAACTATTCTTCCCACCCCCAGTCTTAGGTCCATAGATTAGTACTAAGATAACTGCACTTGCGAGCCATTTTAAGTCTAGCCAATTATCCCTTGTGAGAGTCAAACCCTGCACCTTGTGTTTACAAGGCAAGCACCTTAATCATTAGGCCACCCTCCCAACCTGTCTTCTCCTGACTAGCTTTCTTTCACTCTCTTGACTCCTCTAAACTTTCCTCCTCACCCCTCTACTTCAACCCTTCTATTTATTACTCCTTTTCTTCCTCTATACCAGCTCAGTTTTAGTCATTAATATTTTGAAGCTCTATTTGTAAATCCTCACTTTTATTACAGGTCTTCACCTCTTCTATTTCTTAATTATTGTCTTTGCTGAGTTTTATGCTTTGTTAATTTTATCACATGTATATGTGTATGCTATTGTACCCATATTAATTTTATGGTATGAATGCATGTTGTTTTGTTTACAACATCACATGGCTTGTAAATTTTGTTATTGTTATTTTTGTTGTGGAGCTTTTCTCCTTAGGTCTCCACTGAAAATGGGCCACTAACCTGGTTAACAAAAGAGTTAAAAACAAGTAAATAAATAAATAAATAAAAATTACCAAGAAATGTTTAAAATCCACAGAAAATACTCCATCAGTGCAAGGTTTTAGTGCCTTCCATACATTTACATCAGCAGCAGCACAGACAGGGACAAAAGGTGGAGGAGTTTCAATCTATATTAGCAACAAGCATAACTCTAGGTTGGTTAAACAGGACAAGGCCCTTAAATTTATCCATGTACAAATCACCATAGACAAAGTCCCATACCATATCTTAGCAAACTGTAGGTCACCTTCTGCATCCCAGGATCCCATAGCTCAGACCTACCCCTACTGGAAACACCCAGCATTAAAACAAATACCCTATTCATGGAAGATTTTAACTACACTTCTACAGAATGGGAAATACATACCTCCTCATACTCACAGATATTGACCAGATAGTGCTCACACCCAGAAAAGATAAAGACATACTGGACTTGGTACTTACCGATATGGATGAGCGTTGCACCCACTCCCCATACTCCCCCATATTTGCAATAGTGAGGGCAGACCACAAAGCCGACTCCTTCAGAAAATCAACTCATTCAAATAAAAATTGGCTAGGAAACCCCAGAAAACCTTGTACTTTCCAAAGCAAACTACATCCTATTAAGCGGTGATAGTTTGTCAAAATTCAATGCCCAACCCTGAGTTCACAGCAACTTATGCGGAACTGTTACAGATACCCTGTATAACCATCTAAATGTCTGTATAGAGGTTGCTGTATCTACTAAAAGTAATCCTAAAATGAAGTCTAAAAACAAACCACACTGGTAGAATCCTAACCTTAATAGAGTATATAATAAAAGGAAAAAAGTCATGACTAAAGTCAGGAAGAGCTGCTCCCATAATGATAGGCGCTCTCTAATTAAACTAAACAAGAATCTAAGAAGACTAATTAAGTCCATCATGGCTGACTACGAGGTCAAGATAGCCTCAGAAGCTAAAGACAAACACAAGACCTTCTGCAGCTATGTCTAAAACCTAAAAGGTAGCACACATGAGTGTGTCAAAACAGTGATTAATAGTGTCATCTTCACTGAGCACAGCAAAATAGTGAATTGCAGATAGTCTGGAAGGCAGTAAATTCAGTTCAAACTTCATCCTCTCCCCTACTCCCCCTCTGCCTCCCCTCAGTGAAATACCTACTACCATAATTTCTCAAATATTAACAGGGAGCAGGTCTGATGGCATATACTAAGGCCAAATAGCAGTCTCAGTGGGCCCTAACAATATCCTGGCATGTCTCCTAAATACGGTGAAACATGACCTATCAGGATCACTTGAGACACTTTGCAACTATAGCCTCAAAGCAGGATTTGTGCCATGAGAATGGAGAACTGCAAGGGTTATCCCACTTCACCACAAAGGTGGACCAACAACTGACCTAAACTACTGAATTATTAAATTGACTAGTCTAATATCCATAGCCATGGAACGAATTATCATGAAGATGATTAACAAAGTTATAGGCATTATTAACTATAGGAGAAGTTGTGAATAGTAATTAATTAATTAAAGAGTTGAAGGATTTTATCTGGGAGGACAAGAATCAAGTGGGATTAGTTGATTCTTCCAATACAGCAAAATGGTTTAGGATTACCTAATATGAACGGATATTTTAGAACTACATAGTTAAGACGTGTGTGTGTGTGTGTGTGTGTGTGTGTGTGTGTATATATATATATATATATATATATATATATATATATATATATATATATATATTTTATATTTAAATATATATTTATATAGATATTATTTATTATATAATATTTATATATATATATATATATATATATATATATATATATATATATATATATATATATATAATCAGCTCTTTATATTTGCAGATAGTTTGGAAAGCAGTCTCTCAGAGCACAGATTCCAGCAATTAAATGCAGGCTGTTACTAACAGGTCAAATTAAGTGATCCTTGAGTTAGATAACACACAAGCTGTAAAAAACAGTTACACCAACTGAAGACATGGCAGAAAATGGGGGTGGGGTGAGGAAAACAGTTTCAACAGAGATCTAAGCAACAACTAACAGTACACCTCTAAAACCAAAAAAAATACTCAGCTCTGTATATTTGCAAATCAGTCTCTCAGAACAGTGAGACAACAGTTTCAACAGAGATCTAAGCAACAATTAACAAACTCTATAACCAATATATATATATATATATATATATGCTCAGCTCTGTATATTTGCAGATAGTCTGGAAGGCAGTTTCTCAGAACACAGGTTCCAGCAATTAAAAAGCAATAGCATCAAAAGCTTCAAATAGCATCAAATCAAAAGCAATTAAAAAGTTAAGTTTAATTCTGATGGCTGCCAAAAATGCAATTACTAGAAAATGGAAATAAAAGTCTAAACCAACTGTATTTGAAGTTGTGAATATTGTAAATGAGATAAAAGAACTGAAAGCGGGGTCTTTAGAAAAGGGAAGGCGTAAACTATGTAGACAGAAATAATGGGAATTGTGGGCACAATACATGCAGAATAATGTTTTGGAGGAGGAGTGAGGTTTAAATAAAGGCAGAAGTAAAGCAATTTATGTAATGTTAGTTTGATGATAATTTTATAAAAGCATGTATGTGTTGTATAATGTCTGTAAATGAGAACATGTTAGCATGGTTTCTTTTCTTTTATATAAATGTATGTTTTCCTGTGTTTTAAATTATAAGTCAATAAAGATCTTAAAAAAATATCAAAGACATAGGCAGCCTTCAGACACTGGACCCAATCCAGTCTGGCTTTGTCAATAAAATTTCATGCCTACAAAACCTGGTGGAGTTCTTTGAGAAGGTCACCAAGGAAATAGCTGAGGAGAAAATGGTACATACCACCTATCTGGACCTAGCTAAGGTGTTTGATACAATGCTCCATTCAGGTGTAGCTAATAAACTCACCAAACTGAATAAACTCACCAAACTGGGCATAAACATCTACATAGCTGGTCACAGACAGGACCTAGGAAGTCAGGATTGTTGAGACCACCTCCACTAAAAGACTATTCACAAATGGGGCACTTCAGTACTCCATGCTGAGACCACACCTATTTGGCATCTATTTTTTTGAGGTAAAGGCTAATGTCAAGGGCCTTTGGCTGACCAAGTTCACAGATGACTGCAAATTGGGTGCTATCGATGCCATTAAGAAGAATATTTACATGAATGCATTTTTATCCAATGTTAAATGTTTTACACAAATGTCAAGTCATGTATATGTAAACCTTGTATTTGTAATTATAATCATTTTTTACATGAGAAATGTGGTGCTTTTCTCCCTGGGCCTCTGCTGAAAAAGGATTTTTGTCCAGTCGGGCTTTCCAAGCAATCAAAAGTAAAATAAATAAATAAAATAAAATTGTAGATTCTCCCCATTACATAAGCATTCTACAAGAGGGTCTATCACAGACAAATGGCTGGTGCCAAAGTCATTGATTAAAATAAATGCATTATAGTGTCTTTCGGGAAAACTGTAACCAGGCTAATTACTCCATCAATAAGACACCCCAAGAGTTGACTCAGTGGTCAGGGATCTGAGAACATATGTGGACAGTAATCTGGCCTTTGACCAACATGTGAACAGAGTAGTAAGAAAATCATTCATGCCATCCAGCTTATAAGTATGAGCATGGCATCTGGGTCCAATAAAGTCATAGTACTACTTAATTCGTCCCTTATCAGACCCATCATTGAGTATAATGTCCCCTTCAGAATGTACATGACCAGACATATCCAACAGTTGGAAAACTCACAAAGATTCCTTACCAGCAGAATCCATGGTATAAACATATTATCCTATATGGACTTCCTTAAAGCCCTATCTTTATACTCAGTCTCCTACAGGTTACTGAGAGGCAATCTATGCCTGGCATACAAGGCATCTTTGAATCCAGCTCTGCTGGATCTTTTTCACATTTGCAAATAAAACAGCATCAGAACCACAAACTAATGATTTAAATTTTGTTTGTGCTATAACTAAGACATGTTGGCAAGACAGATATGTGTCTCAGAGGAACTCCATGCTCTGGAACAGGTTCCCCATCCATGTGTAGAAGAGTCCATCCCTAACCCTATTTAAGGGTAACCTTGACCAATGGATGGGAAATAGAAAATTCACCATCGGTTTGCCTCCCCATGTCTCTGATAGACAGAGTCAGACAGTAATGCCCAAACTAACATACTCACACACACAACATATGCACACAAACAAAACCTCTAGAAGCTTCCTAACATAACCCTTAATAATAAAGGTCCATTATACATATGGACATATTGTTTTGGTTTGCATGGCTAGGCTTATAAAGGCCCTGGTGGCTGTTAGCCTAGTATATACCTATGAACCTATGAAGCTATGTCCTCTGAGTCACAGTGATGAAGTCATCCATTCAGTTGTGCAATATCTCACCATTACACTCAGACTTCTTCTGTAGCACTGGCAGTTGATAACGTGCACTCTAGATTTCATTACTAGATAGGTAGGTGATTTAAATATAATAGTTTGTAAATAATATGAGTACATGTGTTTCTAGTGTTAGATATGGTTTCAAAAGCAGAGCTGATATGTTTACTTCAACTCAGGATACACATTTAAACTAGGAGACAATTCCCTCATCACTTTATTTCAGTTTTAGCCAAGATATGATTACTGCAACTTACTGATCATGTCATCATTTCAAATGAGCACTATGTCACCCTTCTAGTCTGATCTCTTATGTGGGACTTGTGGATAATGCAATGTTCTTAAGCTTGTGTAACTAGATAGGTGGGTGGTTCATTTCCAGCAAATGCTCACTCATCTGTGTGTGAATGTCACTCTAGATTGAAACCCTTAACATATACTTCTGGTTTGTAGAATTTCACAGGGAGAGGGTTGTCCTACCACTTTCAATTCCTTTTATCACACACTTTTCCTTTGCAAGACGTTGATGATGCCATCTTGTTAAATGTGTACTATGTCACCCTTGTAGTCAGATCTCTCCTGTGTTGACTGTGAATAATTCAGTACTCTCTAATTTGTGTAGCTCAGTATGGAGGTGGTTCAATTCCAGCTAATACTCATTTATCTGATATGTGTGTGTGTGTGTGTGTGTGTGTGTGTGTGTGTGTGTGTGTGTGTGTGTGTGTGTGTGTGTGTGTGTGTGTGTGTGTGTGTGCACGCGCGCACGAGTGTGTGTGTGTGTGTGTGTGAATGTCAGTCTAGATAGGAAACTCTTAACATGTTCTTCTGGTCTGTAGAATTACACTGGTAGAGGGTTCTGCCCCCACATTCAATCCTTTTTAGCATACATCTCATCTCCTTTGCACTACACTGGTGATGTCATCTTGTCAAATGAGCACTGTCACCATTGTTGTTAGATGTCTCAAGTGACACTTTTAGATAATGTAATGCTCTCTCCCTTGCATAACTGGATAGGTAGTTGGTTCAAATACAGCAGTGAGTAACTGCTGTGTTTGTTTATAGTGTTAGGTTGGAATGGCTTCACTCACAGATGTGATGATTACAGTTCCACTACAGAAAATCATTCTCAGTGTAAGAGGGCTAACCCATCAATGTTTTCCCATTTGAAGCCTAGCACTTGCTTTGCAAAATACTTTTGATGTCATCCTTTCAGATTTGCATTACCTCACAACTGCAATCAGACCTCCCATAGTGCTTGCAGTTAATGCAATGTACTGTAGATTATTTACTTGGTTCATTCCAAGCAATTACTCCATTGTCTCAGTGTCTATTATGTATGTAGAATCTTGCATCACTCAAAGATCTGATCTGATCTGTACATTTACACCAGGGGAAGGCTCTCCCAACACTTTTATCCCATACAGCTCATTTGTTAAACAATGATGATATTAACCATTGAAGTGTGTTTCAGTTCACACTTATAGTAAGATATCTCCTCTGGTGACATTGATTAATGCACAGCTTTCTAGCTTGTTGAATTACATAGGCAGCTGTTCTAAACCTGCAAAGGGCAACATATTGTGATTGTTACTGACATGCAAGAATGCCTTGTCCAATATCTTTCCATCCCTTTTAGGTGACAGAAACATGTCAGGACATTGATGAGGTCACCCCATTCAAATATGTGTTCAGTGTGCCTTGAGGTAACATTTCCCCTGTGGTGTATATAGTTAAGACTGAATTCTAAAAGCTTCCCATGGGCTACAGCATAATTTTAAGACAAGTCAGGGAATTAGCAGTCTCACTGACAAGGGAATTTGAAATTAATGATAGTTGTGTCAATACATATAAATTCCTATGGATGCTACTACAGTTTAAGAAAAAAAATGTTAACAAGTCCATATAAACTGATTACTCCGCTTAGATATAAATCTTCCATTATTATGTCAGACTACTGGTTGAAACAAAATGCTAGAATCACTCATAGTCAGAAATCTAGAGCCATTAAAGCTATGCTGAAATTAACCCCCTTTAAGAAACTTATTAAACCCAATTAATTTTTACTAATAATGCCTATTTAACTCCAGAAATTATGAACAAATTTAATGCAAAAATCTCCCCAAATTGCCCACATTGCCAATTCCAGAAAGCAGATCTGTTTCATATATTCTGGAGCTGTAAATGTACATATAACCTCTGGTGTTCACTGAGAGTTAGGCTTGAGAAGAAGGGTATGAAAAATCCACTCTTTCATTGGAATATGCACTATTGCATATTACCTCTGAAAATCTCCCAAAACTAAAACTACATTTTATGGTTACCATCTTCTCATTATTAAAACTATACATTACTCAAAACTGGTTAGATAGGAGTCATTGTTCATGATCAAGCTTCAGACAAATGGCAATCAAGTATATATTAACACATAAATTGATAGCAAACAACTCTAATAAACATTTATATTTCCTGCAATACTGGATGACCCTCCTCAATATTGTCTTAACGTAAAACTAGTTAGAGCTCAGTATCTTATTGTAATTTAGATATCAGCACAATCTCTATTGTTCTAATGACAGTATGTTTTGTAATAGTAATTCATATGGTAGTAGAGTAGGGTCAAAAAATACTTTTATATTTACTTCAAAATAGCACTTATTGTATATAGTGTATATAGGTTATTTTATTTTATTTTTGACATGTTCCCGTCAATTTCTGTTTTATTCCATTGTTATTTTGCTTTATATCATATTGTGTATAAATGAACACAAATTTTGTTACCATCATATCACATATAGAAGGTTTTATGTATATTCATGTTTTAAAGGAAAATAAAGAAATATTTGAAAAAGAAGAATGAATTCTAAACTATGTGCAGTCACACATGCAGTTCTTCAAATCTGCTAAGGTATATGTGCACCTACATAGTGATGGACAAGAGTGCCTTAAATAGCAAACAATTATGTGGCTAGCTCACAGTTGTGTGACCAATGGTCTTCATAAAGGCTTTTGATCCCTCAACAGGATTTTTATTAGAAACAAAATCATATAAAACATTTCTTAGCACACACCTTGACCCATGTCCTTGATGGCCCATGTACATTAAACACTGCTAAAGCAGTAGCAATTAATACACTGGTCTATAGATTATGGAGGCCTGGTAGGCAGGTGTTAGAGCCCTGCAAGAAGAATTCTGATAATCCCATTACTTCTTAGAAACATTTACATATGTCTTTTATCAGTTTGTTCACAGTCTAGACTTAGAAAGAAAAAAATGCCTTATTCAACAGTTGTTGATGTGTGCCCTGCTGCATAGTGCTCACAGAGTGTAAGTGGACTCATGTTTTTATATTTTCCTGATTTTTTTTCTGATGTGTAGCTGATGTTCTTTCATTCATTCCTATACTTTCTTATGAAAAAGCTCAGTATAATGATATATGTATGCCATTTGGCACAAAGCTCATAGAGTAATCAGTGGTATGAGAGTTAGATCCAATAGTTTTTATATGTTAAAACCTTGCATTCTTGGCCTCTGTTGACTTGGCTCTGCCAATGTCCATGCCATGGATATAGTTATCTAGGCACGGAGGATGTCAACACTAGGTACAGGCCAGTGTACAGCACTTGCATGTGAAATATACATTTTACATGGTTCTATTAATTGATGCTCCTGTTGCATCTGTTTGTTACCTATGGTTGTGTACTGTCATACAGGTAATACAAATGTGTGTCACAATTCCCACTTCAGGGCAAATAAGTGTAGTACAACATGCTACTATATTGCATTCAGAGGTGTAGTGGACCAAATATTTTTTATATCAACATATATTGTATTGCAGTTGCAGCAGGAAGTATACATATACAATTGATACCTACACTCCCAAAAATGCATTATAAACAATTAATGCTGACATGGCATTTGATACATTTCCCTGTAGCTGATGGCATGCCATTTGCCTTCCTGAAGTCTTATATGTGATACCGATAAATTCCTTGTTCTTCAAAACACACAGAGGTTCATCATATGCAGAGATGTATAATGACAGTCCGACATACAGAAGAATGTCGGCACAGGAGTGACGACAGTGACATTGGATCTGATTCATGTGCATTTTACTCTTATGTCACAGGAGCATGCCCCTCATTTGTCTCATACATAGATCTCACATCTATTATACTGACACATATGTAACTATGGATAGCAACATGCTCTTCTGTTGTTTTGGTGCTAAAAATGACAATTCTCAAAATGCCAGGTTCTTGTGGATTGCAGTACATATGGGCATGCCGTGTGTAAAGAGTTCACTTTATAACATTCACAATATCACAATTGCTCTCTGCAAGACCTCATTACTATTGCTATGGTTTCTACAGATGTGTATGATTACCCTACATATGTCCCCAGTTTTACGTGTGGACATTGCCATTACAACAACAGTTTTGTTTCATTCATACATGTAAGGCATGCAAAGTTTTAACACACTATCATCGCTCCTGTCTTCAAATGCAGCAATGTAGTACATAGCTAATTATTTACAATCCCTTGGATGAATGTCAGAATTTCCTTCACACTCTGTTCAATACCTCTAACATATTCCATTTACTCTACTGCATGTATTGTCCTTGGCATGTGATATTTGACCTATGCAAGTTAACTTACACAATATTATGAAATTCACTCAATGTACCACACAAAGGTGTGTCCCTCGTACCTGTTTTTGTCAACATTTCTTTTTTACATTCCATATAAATGTGCCTGCTTGGATATGATTAATAGTATTATGACTCATAATTAATTGTGAATAATATTATTTGTGCAGTAATATTTTGTTATATTAATGCATTTCCTCTATATACTTCCCCTGGCCTGTTATTTATGTTTTTAAAATTGCCCTTGCTTTGTATTGTGCCATTCATGTGTGCTTAAGTTTATTTACAACCTGTTGTGTATACTTTATGCTCAAGCCCATCTGCACCTTAATGTAGCTGCTAACAAATGTTCTGGCCATGAACAGACATTGCCCAATGTGTAGGCTTGCTTCATGGATTGCATATTCAATGTATATTCAATGAGCATGACTGCTTACCATTCAGACATGAATAGAGCTTGTAGGCTTAGTGTGACATGTATTTGTTCACTAATGCTTCCCTGGGATGAATGTTAAGGTTGCTGAATCTTTGCATCATCAAGCAAAATCCAGCAAGATCAGGACTAAGAATACTGGTTACATGTTAAGTGGAATAAATTCTAAAGATAAGGCAGTTTTTTTGTGAGGTCTTTTGGGTAGATGGATGTTAGAAAGGTTTGCAAAGGGTGAAGAGGGTAATCAAAATGATTATGGGTTTGGAAAGTGTGTCTTAGGCATATATGGTGTATAGCTTAGGTGTTAAAATACAAGTTTTTTAAATAGTGAAACGTTTCTGTGAGTGATAAAATTAACCAACAAAGATAATAAATCATACTGTTCCCTGCTTCAACTCCAGCATAAAACCAAGCCCAAAAATATTTGGCACTTCATATCTACTCTACTTAGCCCTGGGACAAATAAAGAATACTCCCCATCACCAGATACCTCTCTATCATAAACAGCCGAAAACTTTAACAAGCACTTCATAAAATCAATGTCAGACTTACTAACACTCCTATAACCAGAACCCCCCACCCTTCAACCTATTTAGACACCAGTACTGCACCATCAGCTACTTCTAACCCTGTCATTAATAACCCCCCTATGCAACACAATGTCATACAAACCCCATTCTAATTTTAGCCCATACACACAGACATCATAAAGAAACTATTACAAAGACTAAAACTTATACCTTGGCTGAAAATCTTCCACCACCCTACCTCAAACTGGCTGTCAACTCAATTGCTTACCCAATCAGTTTCATTATTAATAGGTCTTTATCTGAATCAGAAGTACCAACCATATGGAAACAATCTCACATCACCCCCCCCCACAAAAGTGGCAACTCTATTGAACCAACCAGTTTCTGTCCAAAATCATATAAAACATTTCTTAGCACACACCTTGACCCATGTCCTTGATGGCCCATGTACATTAAACACTGCTAAAGCAGAAGCAGTTAATACACTGGTCTATAGATTATGGAGGCCTGGTAGGCAGGTGTTAGAGCCCTGCAAGAAGAATTCTGATAATCCCATTACTTCTTAGAAACATTTACATATGTCTTTTATCAGTTTGTTCACAGTCTAGACTTAGAAAGAAAAAAATGCCTTATTCAACAGTTGTTGATGTGTGCCCTGCTGCATAGTGCTCACAGAGTGTAAGTGGACTCATGTTTTTATATTTTCCTGATTTTTTTTCTGATGTGTAGCTGATGTTCTTTCATTCATTCCTATACTTTCTTATGAAAAAGCTCAGTATAATGATATATGTATGCCATTTGGCACAAAGCTCATAGAGTAATCAGTGGTATGAGAGTTAGATCCAATAGTTTTTATATGTTAAAACCTTGCATTCTTGGCCTCTGTTGACTTGGCTCTGCCAATGTCCATGCCATGGATGTAGTTACCTAGGCACGGAGGATGTCAACACTAGGTACAGGCCAGTGTACAGCACTTGCATGTGAAATATACATTTTACATGGTTCTATTAATTGATGCTCCTGTTGCATCTGTTTGTTACCTATGGTTGTGTACTGTCATACAGGTAATACAAATGTGTGTCACAATTCCCACTTCAGGGCAAGTAAGTGATGTACAACATGCTACTATATTGCATTCAGAGGTGTAGTGGACCAAATATTTTTTATATCAACATATATTGTATTGCAGTTGCAGCAGGAAGTATACATATACAATTGATACCTACACTCCCAAAAATGCATTATAAACAATTAATGCTGACATGGCATTTGATACATTTCCCTGTAGCTGATGGCATGCCATTTGCCTTCCTGAAGTCTTATATGTGATACCGATAAATTCCTTGTTCTTCAAAACACACAGAGGTTCATCATATGCAGAGATGTATAATGACAGTCCGACATACAGAAGAATGTCGGCACAGGAGTGACGACAGTGACATTGGATCTGATTCATGTGCATTTTACTCTTATGTTACAGGAGCATGCCCCTCATTTGTCTCATACATAGATCTCACATCTATTATACTGACACATATGTAACTATGGATAGCAACATGCTCTTCTGTTGTTTTGGTGCTAAAAATGACAATTCTCAAAATGCCAGGTTTTTGTGGATTGCAGTACATATGGGCATGCCGTGTGTAAAGAGTTCACTTTATAACATTCACAATATCACAATTGCTCTCTGAAAGACCTCATTACTATTGCTATGATTTCTACAGATGTGTATGATTACCCTACATATGTCCCCAGTTTTACGTGTGGACATTGCCATTACAACAACAGTTTTGTTTCATTCATACATGTAAGGCATGCAAAGGGTTAACACACTATCATCGCTCCTGTCTTCAAATGCAGCAATGTAGTACATAGCTAATTATTTACAATCCCTTGGATGAATGTCAGAATTTCCTTCACACTCTGTGCAATACCTCTAACATATTCCATTTACTCTACTGCATGTATTGTCCTTGGCATGTGTTATTTGACCTATGCAAGTTAACTTACACAATATTATGAAATTCACTCAATGTACCACACAAAAGTGTGTCCCTCGTACCTGTTTTTGTTAACATTTCTTTTTTACATTCCATATAAATGTGCCTGCTTGGATATGATTAATAGTATTATGACATAATTAATTGTGAATAATATTATTTGTGCAGTAATATTTTGTTATATTAATGCATTTCTTCTATATACTTCCCCTGGCCTGTTATTTATGTTTTTAAAATTGCCCTTGCTTTGTATTGTGCCATTCATGTGTGCTTAAGTTTATTTACAACCTGTTGTGTATACTTTTAATGTAGCTGCTAACAAATGTTCTGGCCATGAACAGACATTGCCCAATGTGTAGGCTTGCTTCATGGATTGCATATTCAATGTATATTCAATGAGCACGATTGCTCACCATTCAGACATGAATAGAGCTTGTAGGCTTAGTGTGACATGTATTTGTTCACTAATGCATCCCTGGGATGAATGTTAAGGTTGCTGAATCTTTGTATCATCAAGCAAAATCCAGCAAGATCAGGACTAAGAATACTGGTTACATGTTAAGTGGAATAAATTCTAAAGATAAGGCAGTTTTTTTGTGAGGTCTTTTGGGTAGATGAATGTTAGAAAGGTTTGCAAAGGGTGAAGAGGGTAATCAAAATGATTATGGGTTTGGAAAGTGTGTCTTAGGAATATATGGTGTATGGCTTAGGTGTTAAAATACAAGTTTTTAAAATAGTGAAAAGTTTCTGTGAGTGATAAAATTAACCAACAAAGATAATAAATCATACTATTCCCTGCTTCAACTCCAGCATAAAACCAAGCCCAAAAATATTTGGCACTTCATATCTACTCTACTTAGCCCTGGGACAAATAAAGAATACTCCCCATTACCAGATACCGCTCTATCATAAACAGCCGAAAACTTTAACAAGCGCTTCATAAAATCAATGTCAGACTTACGAACACTCCTATAACCAGAACCCCCCACCGTTCAACCTATTTAGACACCAGTACTGCACCATCAGCTACTTCTAACCCTGTCATTAATAACCCCCCCCCCCCTATGCAACACAATGTCATACAAACCCCATTCTAATTTTAGCCCATACACACAGACATCATAAAGAAACTATTACAAAGACTAAAACTTATGCCTTGGCTGAAAATCTTCCACCACCCTACCTCAAACTGGCTGTCAACTCAATTGCTTACCCAATCAGTTTAATTATTAATAGGTCTTTATCTGAATCAGAAGTGCCAACCATATGTAAACAATCTCACATCTCCCCCCTCCACAAAGATGGCAACTCTATTGAACCAACCAGTTTCTGTCCAATATCCATTTTGTCACCCATACCCAAAATTCTCAAGAGAGGCATCCATCAGCAGGTAATGCAATATCTATTGCAAAACAATCTTTTAACCCAAACCTAACATGGTTTACCAGCCATCCACAGCACATCTATGGACCTATTATCCTTTACAGACACCATGAACAAGGCCAGAAATGCAGGATGTTATACAGCCTCAGTATTCCTTGACCTCTCTAAGGTCCTCAACACAGTCTCTCAGCCCTTACTACTAAACACACTAAATTAGGCTTCTCACATAACACAGCAAAATAGTTTCAGAGCTACCTTGAGGCTCATAAACAAGCAGTGAAATGGTCCGATGAATGCTTACCCTTTCTCCACAACCCTACCGGAGTCCCTCAAGGCTCCATCCTCAGGCCCCCATTCTTCAACATTTTCACAAACAACCTTCACACTGCCTCTCACCCTGGAACCCTCATTCAATACGCTGATGATTCCACCATAATTTGTACCACTCAATCCCTATCAGAACTACTTTCAAAAACTCAACAGTATTTTACTGCAGTCAAATCCTGACTAAAAATGCCCAACAGTTTCTTAATTCAAAGCAAACTAAACTAGTACTCTTTCATCCCAAAAACACTTCCCCTGTCACTGATCATTTCAACATCTTTGCATGACAACACTGTCATAGAAATAGTGCAGGAAATCAAACTTCTATGAGTAATTATTGATGATAAACTTTCATTTGACCCCCATATACAGTAAAATATAAAGAGACCTTATCAAAAACTGGGACTCCTGTATGGAAACAAACATTCCATAACTACAGCAACCAAAACAACCCTCAAAAATCTTTTTACTTCCATTTCTTTACAGTGCCCCTATCCTAACTAACTTACAAACGTCTGCACTAAGCAAAATGGAACAGTGCTGCAACAAAGTTACAAAATTTTCCACAAACTCTAAATATCGCACACACCACTGTAAATCACTACTAGAACTAAACTGGCTTGAACTCCCCACCAACTTGCTTTTATTCAACTATCCACTTTGTACAACCTTATTTTCAAGCCTACTGCCTGCCTACACTAGCCAAACTAGTCACACCTTACACACCAAATAGATCAGGTCCCTATGATCAGAAGACAAAAATCTCTTAGCCATCTCAAAACCTACAAAAAACAGGTCACACTCTGTATTCATATTCTGTCTGTATACTATGGAATTCACAACCTCCTGCTACCAGGTCTATCCCTGGCCTTACTCATGTTAAAACTTCTTTAAAAAATCATCTCAAAAATACATGGCTCTGCTCCTGTATAAATTCTGCATAATGCTCAGCTCTTCACCCTTTTCCACTCTAGGCTCATCCTCTTCTTCTTTTGTTGCATCACACTTCTTCAGAGTCTGCAAGATGCTAAGTCCCTCCCAAATCCATTTCTGTCTCTATACCTTGTCCTTAAGCTACTGCTCAGTCTGTAATGCCTCTACTCTTCTTAACTCCCTCACTGTCCTTCTGCATTACTAACTTTCCAACTATTATTTTCTTAACTGAAACCAACATTTTATTTTTCATGCACTTTAACAGCCGATGTCATACATTGTACCACCTGCATACTATTTTTGTACACTTTATCTACTCGTTGGCTATGTAAATATTATTAGAATGACTAAAATTGTCTATAATGTTATAGCACTATAGAACTGTCCAGCTGTGTAGTATACTTTGTAACATAGTTTAAGTTCTTTCAACTTATTTGTGTATATTATTTATCATATCACTTGCATTGTTTTGGATTATACTGTATTTATATTGTACTGTATGTAGAGCTATTCTCCCCAAGCCTCCACTGAAAAAGGGATCTGTAGACCCAGTTGGATGACCCCAATAAACAAATGTTAAATAAGTGTATAAATAAATAAATAATTAAAATCTAAGGAGAAAAGTTAAAGGAAAAAGAAGGGACCATCAGTTTCAAATCTGGCTTAGCCGACTTGTAACAGGTAGGCATAGCTCAGGCACTTTAAAGCTCTGTTTGAGAATCACTGAATTTTGCTTGCAAACTACATGTCAATTAATGGGTCTACTTGAGTAGACGGAAATTCCACTTACCCCAATTTCATATGATCAAGACGACAAAATTGAAACCTGACTTTAACAAACTTTCACATCACTGGAAAAAATTTCTGGGAAAACAGGCAGTTGGACAACATGGGAGAATTTGCCCTTTTCCCACTATAGTGTGATCTCAAGAGTTTGGTATATTTAGTTGGGGGGGGGGTGTCACATGCTTTGATGCGTTTTTGTTTTTCATGTTGGCCAACTGGATCTTTTCTTGGAAATCTTTTCCAGTGATGTGAAAGTTTTTTATAGTTAGGTTTTGGTGTTGTCTCGATTTATATGAAATTCGGGTAAGTGGAATTTTGGTCTACTTATGTAGATCCCAATTAACACATGAAAAATGCTGGGATAAAATGGTATTGTGTGCATGGATCAGCGTTCCTTCAAAATAAAATAGAAAGAAATTCATACATTTCATCAGACTCACTAATCAACCACATCCATTTAACTCCAGCAATCACAGTTTTTCCTTTTAATACTCAATATTGCAACAAAAATCAATAAGCTCACTCATTACAGTGACAATGCTCTTCTAACCCCAAGAAGACTGGGTGATCGAATAGTATGTCTTTAACATGCTATGAAGCATACCTGATTAAATGACATCATAAGATTTATTACAATAACTAACTGCTCCTAAAAGTAGAAAACAGGTTTGCCTTCATTTCAAAATAACAAGAAGCAATTACAATTTTAAATGATACTACACGAAACATCAAGGCTGTTTTCAGATGCCCTAGACATAAATACAAAGAACAGTAGGCAAAAAAATGTAAAGACAATGTAAAACTTAACAGTTTTGTATATAACTGTTTCCAAACTACTTGCATTCTCTACAATTGGAGTAACCACACCACCCTGATTAACTGTGTCGCCCTCAACCTGTCCTATCTCAGATATCTCTGTGTAATGGGTATGTGTAGGTATAATGACTGTGTCCAAACTCTGGGCAGGGGATGTGAGAGCCACAGCTTCACTGTCAATTTGAGTCTCTGCTATCCCATACTGTGCCTCTTCATCACCAACATCATCATCAGAGGCAAACAATACTCTGATATCAGGTGGTAAGAGCTCAACAGTGCCAGTGACAGGCACACCTGTGATTATAGCAATAAAACACCAAAAAAAAAAGAAACAAAAGAACAACTAATCAGACTTATGCTACATAACCCTGAGTTAATCATAAACAAGTATCCAAAAGACAACAAATCTTGAGAACAATCCGGTGTCTGCCAATAAGCGGAACAATGCCAAAAGACTGCTCGTTTCTTAAAAAACAGTTTTAATCCACATAACGCCAACTAGAACACACTAAAATCTCACTGAACAACGGACTAAAACAAAACGCTGAATGCAGTTTAGCGCTTTCAACCAATGCAGTTTGGTCTTCTTCAGAACTGCAAATAGAAGCATACAATACATATATATAAACTTCTTGGCCAAAAACATGTCATGTCTTAAAGGCACATATATATAAAAAAATACATGTCTATAATTCATAACTAATTTTACATACATAACCTTAAAAACTCATTATTGCACCTCCACTATACTCATAAACATCATACAAAATCAATTAAAATATTGAATAAATGAATAATCCAACTAATCTAAACAGTATGTGTACTAATTACGTGTCATAACATGATACATTCCATAGTAACATTACTAACTCAAATAAAATCATATGAATTATCTATGGAAAACCTATGGAATCAACTGAAGGTTCACTCAAAGATGTAATCCTGTAATGCCCATAATTAAATGAATTGATTTACTGTAAAATCAATTAACTGTAAGATCTAAAAAGTTAATGAAATCAAAAAAGTTAATGAAAATCAATAACCTTACAAACCCCTATGACTGGGATAATATTAAAAAATCTATGTAAATACTATGTATATGAAATATCCATATATACAGATATACTAAAGTGTAAGTATACACTAAATTAATATAGTGTTTAATATGTATCAAATCCCATAACATATTCTCAAAAATATGTAGAGAAATATAAATGAATATATAAATAGATATATAAGTAAAAATATGTATTGGTGTATAAAGTACAAACAAAAACCAAAAATATCTATATATACAATGACTGCAATGCAAATGATAAAGTGTGTAAAGGTATAAAATATATAAACCTATTAACATTATAAACATATAAGCCTATGTGACTCGACTACAGAAAATACTAAAATCACCATAATGATGTCTCTAATGTCCACTGATGCACTCCTAGACTAGTGTGTCTGATGGAAAAAAATTACACTAATAAGTGCATTCTAAGTAAGGAGGCTTTTAATTGATATACAGTCATTTAATCCTGGTGGTGTGGTCGCATCTAGGAATAGCTGCCACCAACTTTCTCTATATGCAATAAGAGTTTTAATGTCACCACCCCTAGGGTTGCTTGGTATAACTTCCAAAATTACAAATTTAAACATGTGTGTCTCACCCAACTGTTGTACATGTCTAGATAAAGCATTGGTAAGATCCTTCACCCTAATGCTGTATAAATGATTATAAATGCGCTTTTTAATGCTTCGTTCTGTACGTCCCACATAAAAAGCCTCACAGGAATCACATTTCGCTAGATAAATGACCTGTCGGGTGTTGCAATTTCCCTTTTTACATTTGATTTTACTTCTATGTCCATTATCCAAGTTAAAATCACCTTTGCAATACATGTATTTACAAAAATTGCAACAACCACATCTGTTACTATACTTAACAGCACTAGAGTTTTTGGTCTCCAAGATAGGGTGTTCAAATAATTTTTTCAAATTAAAGCCCATCCGATATACAAATTTCGTTTTTTTGCCCAAAATATTTGCCAGATATTGGTCCATACTAATCAGATGCCAAAATTGGACTATAATTTGTTTGATTTTGTCCGACCCTGTATTGTATGGTATTATACATGCTCTTAGGTAACTGGGCCCCACTCCATTGTTATTCAAAACAGGTAAATTCTGAATATCACCCGAACCTAATAATGCCGTATATTTAGTACCCCGATTCCTCATGATATCTGTGATGATATCAGTCATCATGTCTTGTGGGTATCCCCGTTCACTAAAATAACACTGAATTCGTGTAAGTTCCATTTGTAAATCCACTGGATCCGATACCATTCTAACAGCCCTAATACATTGTCCCTTAAAAACATTAGCTTTCAATCTGGGAGGGTGGCAACTAGTAAACTCGAGATAGTTGTTGGAGAAGGTGGATTTTCTAAAGATTTTGGAACTCACTATCCCATTCTGATAAGTCACTAATGTATCCAGATATGGCAAGCCTTTAGGATCAACAGCATAAGTGAATTTCAAATAATCACTGCTGTTATTGATGGAATCGATGAAGGTCTACATTTCATCAAAAGTTCCTTGCCACAACAAATATATGTCGTCTAAAAATCTGGAATAGTATGCGACTTTGGAAAAAAGTGGGTTCTTGAACAAAAATTCATCTTCCCAATTGAGCATGACCAGGTTAGCATAGATGGGGGCGCAAGCCACCCCCATCGCTACTCCCCTGGTCTGCTGGAAGATCTCACCTTCATAGTAGATGTAATTGTTCTCTAGAACTATTGTCATCATTTCAGTTAACAAACAAATAGTATCCCATGATAGATCTGTGTGGTTCCTTAAGCTGTTGGAAAAGGCTTCTAAGCCCTTTTCCTTGGGGATACATGTGAATAAGTCTATCACATCAATGGTGATAACATATTTGGTCCCTATATTCTCAAAACTGGAAACTGGGTAGTTGGAAAGAAAACACCACGAATCCTTTACCATATGTGGAATCAATGTATATATATTCTTTAAAGTTGTATCGATGAACTTCCCCATCTTGAAAGTTTTTGACTCACTACCCGACACAATAGGTCTCAGGGGGGGGGTTGTCACAATTTTTGTGGGTTTTAGGAATACCCACCATTGTTGCCAACTTAGGATATTCTACCTTGATATATTTGTAAATTTTGATGCTGATTCTCCCATCCAATATAAATTCCTCAATATAGGAATCAATCCTACGGTAGGCTATGTGTAATTGATTCCTTGAAATTGTGACATAATTTGCTGTATTATGCAATATATCATAATTTTTTTGTGTATATTTCATACTATCATAAATAGCTATACCCCCCCCTTTGTCGGGTTTCATCAGTCTAATAGATTTATTACTTCTAATAGATTTGAGTAAGTCCCTTTCCTCAATAGACAAATTGCTGAATTCATCAGCCTTGTTAAAATGTTTGTATGCATTGTATATTTCCCTAGTAACAACTTTGTCAAAGGTATCAATAGTTGGATTATTTGGTGGTGTAAATTTACTCCTTATGGTCAAATTTGACCCTTTAATACCTTTCCTGTCCTCATTTGTACCATAGGTAATATTTTTGTCTTTAAAATAAACTTCTAAATTGATTTTCCTGATGTATTTTTTGAAGTCTATCAATACTTCAGTTAGTGAAAACTTAGGATTGGGTATATATTTCAACCCTTTCTCCATCAATTGAAAATATACTTTGTCTATAGTTAAGTCCACATAATTAAATATGTGAAAATGCCGATACGACACCACCCTTCCTTTGACTACTATCGAATCATCTCCCTCTAAACCAATACCTTCAGATGATCTATTCTCTAATGAGTGACAGTGAGTGTCTACTGAATCAAATGGATACCCCCTAGGTGTGGAAACTACCGAAGGGGCTACCATCGTACCTACTTCCTCCTGGTGTAGACCCTGTATCCCCTGTTCTGAAATGGGGGGTGGTTCACTCCCCCTTTTGACCGAAAATCCTGTTGTACAACAGTACTTGGATTCCCCTCAAGTTCATGATATGTATCAATACGCGATACCCCTTCACTGTCTCTAGTGGCAGGGTCCCTAGGTGAATTCCCCTGTAAATTCCTTTTCCTCGGCCACACATAAGCCGTTTTTTGTTGATATTGTACACTATCCCTCTTAATTTTATCTATTTTCCTCTTACATAATGTGTTGGCCCATTTTTTAGCTTCAGTATATTGTTTGTTGTAAAGTTTTTCCCAATCCTTGAACACTAAATCATTTATTATTTGTGTATTCAATAATTCAACCTCATTTATGGCCTTACTTAATTTCTCATCATAAAACTTCATAAGTAAATGAATATAATTAAATCCACATTTATCAAAGAAGTCATTGAAATCCTTCATACACTCATCAGTTAAATCAATGCCTAAGGGTAACTTAAAAAATCTCAACCCTTTAGGAACTATCCTCTCATCAATACATTTCTGCAAATACATAGTGTCCACTTTGAGTCCATTGATGGTCTTAAGCTTCTTTCCTAAGGAGTAAATCATAGTCTTTAGATTGACAGTCTCATGGGTATTAGAACGACTGGAAGTCGATGTCACCTTGTCAACTGCTGCATTGTTATCAACAAGAAAGTCGAAAGACAAAAATTGATTAAATAAGTCCAAGTCATGCACCCTGGTACCAGACCCCAATGCTGGTGATGGATGGTATGGGTGCTTGCCAGACTCATTCGAGTGAAAATTGACTCTGTTAGCAGTCACAGTAGAATAAGTCTTGTAAGGTGGTCCCCTCTTGGGTTTGGTGCCAACCCTCTTGGCCTCCAAGTCATAGTCGTAAATAGAAAAATCAAAAGTGCAATCAGATATATTAATGTTACTACTAGATAACGGTGCAATAATGTCCAGACCTGGAGTAGGACTGGTATGTGAAGATTTCTGTCCATTGGGAATATCGAAACTGTCATTGGAATGTTCTCCCAAATGGTCAGGCAAAAGTCGTTGCTAGCTTGAAAATTACCCTTGTTACCTGGTCTAGTAAGAATAGGGTATTTGGCAACCCCATTGTCGGTCACAGAAGGTATAACTTTACTGTTCCCCCCTAATCCTTGCGATCCTGCCACGGGTATCGCATCTTGGTTCTTACAACCATTAATACTGTTAGAGGGTTGAATAAACTCACGTTGGTAACAAGCATTGTCGCCCTGTAATAACCTGGTGACCAATAACGATA
Source organism: Protopterus annectens (assembly GCF_019279795.1). Lineage (NCBI taxonomy): Eukaryota > Metazoa > Chordata > Ceratodontiformes > Protopteridae > Protopterus > Protopterus annectens. Next base: position 1,550,028,056 of record NC_056746.1, on the reverse strand, counting down.
ACTGTTTGACCTCACCTCTTAATTCAGCAAGTTCAGATGTAAATGCTTCAGTAGCGTTTTTATTGTCCGATGCAGGCAAGTTGTGATCCACAGGCGCTGGATTCTCCAAAAGGAGTAAGCTGTTGGCGTTCTCGCCGGAAGCCGCCGGAGTGGTGAACGACATCATAAACAAGTATCCAAAAGACAACAAATCTTGAGAACAATCCGGTGAAAGCTAATGTTTTTAAGGGACAATGTATTAGGGCTGTTAGAATGGTATCGGATCCAGTGGATTTACAAATGGAACTTACACGAATTCAGTGTTATTTTAGTGAACGGGGATACCCACAAGACATGATGACTGATATCATCACAGATATCATGAGGAATCGGGGTACTAAATATACGGCATTATTAGGTTCGGGTGATATTCAGAATTTACCTGTTTTGAATAACAATGGAGTGGGGCCCAGTTACCTAAGAGCATGTATAATACCATACAATACAGGGTCGGACAAAATCAAACAAATTATAGTCCAATTTTGGCATCTGATTAGTACGGACCAATATCTGGTAAATATTTTGGGCAAAAAAACGAAATTTGTATATCGGATGGGCTTTAATTTGAAAAAATTATTTGAACACCCTATCTTGGAGACCAAAAACTCTAGTGCTGTTAAGTATAGTAACAGATGTGGTTGTTGCAATTTTTGTAAATACATGTATTGCAAAGGTGATTTTAACTTGGATAATGGACATAGAAGTAAAATCAAATGTAAAAAGGGAAATTGCAACACCCGACAGGTCATTTATCTAGCGAAATGTGATTCCTGTGAGGCTTTTTATGTGGGACGTACAGAACGAAGCATTAAAAGCGCATTTATAATCATTTATACAGCATTAGGGTGAAGGATCTTACCAATGCTTTATCTAGACATGTACAACAGTTGGGTGAGACACACATGTTTAAATTTGTAATTTTGGAAGTTATACCGAGCAACCCTAGGGGTGGTGACATTAAAACTCTTATTGCATATAGAGAAAGTTGGTGGCAGCTATTCCTAGATGCGACCACACCACCAGGATTAAATGACTGTATATCAATTAAAAGCCTCCTTACTTAGAATGCACTTATTAGTGTAATTTTTTTCCATCAGACACACTAGTCTAAGAGTGCATCAGTGGACATTAGAGACATCATTATGGTGATTTTAGTATTTTCTGTAGTCGAGTCACATAGGCTTATATGTTTATAATGTTAATAGGTTTATATATTTTATACCTTTACACACTTTATCATTTGCATAGCAGTCATTGTATATAGATATTTTTGGTTTTTGTTTGTACTTTATACACCAATACATATTTTTACTTATATATCTATTTATATATTCATTTATATTTCTCTACATATTTTTGAGAATATGTTATGGGATTTGATACATATTAACCACTATATTAATTTAGTGTATACTTACACTTTAGTATATCTGTATATATGGATATTTCATATACATAGTATTTACATAGATTTTTTAATATTATCCCAGTCATAGGGGTTTGTAAGGTTATTGATTTTCATTAACTTTTTTGATTTCATTAACTTTTTAGATCTTACAGTTAATTGATTTTACAGTAAATCAATTCATTTAATTATGGGCATTACAGGATTACATCTTTGAGTGAACCTTCAGTTGATTCCATAGGTTTTCCATAGATAATTCATATGATTTTATTTGAGTTAGTAATGTTACTATGGAATGTATCATGTTATGACACGTAATTAGTACACATACTGTTTAGATTAGTTGGATTATTCATTTATTCAATATTTTAATTGATTTTGTATGATGTTTATGAGTATAGTGGAGGTGCAATAATGAGTTTTTAAGGTTATGTATGTAAAATTAGTTATGAATTATAGACATGTATTTTTTTATATATATGTGCCTTTAAGACATGACATGTTTTTTGGCGCCAAGAAGTTTATATATATGTATTGTATGCTTCTATTTGCAGTTCTGAAGAAGACCAAACTGCATTGGTTGAAAGCGCTAAACTGCATTCAGCGTTTTGTTTTAGTCCGTTGTTCAGTGAGATTTTAGTGTGTTCTAGTTGGCGTTATGTGGATTAAAACTGTTTTTTAAGAAACGAGCAGTCTTTTGGCATTGTTCCGCTTATTGGCAGACACCGGATTGTTCTCAAGATTTGTTGTCTTTTGGATACTTGTTTATGATGTCGTTCACCACTCCGGCGGCTTCCGGCGAGAACGCCAACAGCTTACTCCTTTTGGAGAATCCAGCGCCTGTGGATCACAACTTGCCTGCATCGGACAATAAAAACGCTACTGAAGCATTTACATCTGAACTTGCTGAATTAAGAGGTGAGGTCAAACAGTTATCGTTATTGGTCACCAGGTTATTACAGGGCGACAATGCTTGTTACCAACGTGAGTTTATTCAACCCTCTAACAGTATTAATGGTTGTAAGAACCAAGATGCGATACCCGTGGCAGGATCGCAAGGATTAGGGGGGAACAGTAAAGTTATACCTTCTGTGACCGACAATGGGGTTGCCAAATACCCTATTCTTACTAGACCAGGTAACAAGGGTAATTTTCAAGCTAGCAACGACTTTTTGCCTGACCATTTGGGAGAACATTCCAATGACAGTTTCGATATTCCCAATGGACAGAAATCTTCACATACCAGTCCTACTCCAGGTCTGGACATTATTGCACCGTTATCTAGTAGTAACATTAATATATCTGATTGCACTTTTGATTTTTCTATTTACGACTATGACTTGGAGGCCAAGAGGGTTGGCACCAAACCCAAGAGGGGACCACCTTACAAGACTTATTCTACTGTGACTGCTAACAGAGTCAATTTTCACTCGAATGAGTCTGGCAAGCACCCATACCATCCATCACCAGCATTGGGGTCTGGTACCAGGGTGCATGACTTGGACTTATTTAATCAATTTTGTCTTTCGACTTTCTTGTTGATAACAATGCAGCAGTTGACAAGGTGACATCGACTTCCAGTCGTTCTAATACCCATGAGACTGTCAATCTAAAGACTATGATTTACTCCTTAGGAAAGAAGCTTAAGACCATCAATGGACTCAAAGTGGACACTATGTATTTGCAGAAATGTATTGATGAGAGGATAGTTCCTAAAGGGTTGAGATTTTTTAAGTTACCCTTAGGCATTGATTTAACTGATGAGTGTATGAAGGATTTCAATGACTTCTTTGATAAATGTGGATTTAATTATATTCATTTACTTATGAAGTTTTATGATGAGAAATTAAGTAAGGCCATACATGAGGTTGAATTATTGAATACACAAATAATAAATGATTTAGTGTTCAAGGATTGGGAAAAACTTTACAACAAACAATATACTGAAGCTAAAAAATGGGCCAACACATTATGTAAGAGGAAAATAGATAAAATTAAGAGGGATAGTGTACAATATCAACAAAAAACGGCTTATGTGTGGCCGAGGAAAAGGAATTTACAGGGGAATTCACCTAGGGACCCTGCCACTAGAGACAGTGAAGGGGTATCGCGTATTGATACATATCATGAACTTGAGGGGAATCCAAGTACTGTTGTACAACAGGATTTTCGGTCAAAAGGGGGAGTGAACCACCCCCCATTTCAGAACAGGGGATACAGGGTCTACACCAGGAGGAAGTAGGTACGATGGTAGCCCCTTCGGTAGTTTCCACACCTAGGGGGTATCCATTTGATTCAGTAGACACTCACTGTCACTCATTAGAGAATAGATCATCTGAAGGTATTGGTTTAGAGGGAGATGATTCGATAGTAGTCAAAGGAAGGGTGGTGTCGTATCGGCATTTTCACATATTTAATTATGCGGACTTAACTATAGACAAAGTATATTTTCAATTGATGGAGAAAGGGTTGAAATATATACCCAATCCTAAGTTTTCACTAACTGAAGTATTGATAGACTTCAAAAAATACATCAGGAAAATCAATTTAGAAGTTTATTTTAAAGACAAAAATATTACCTATGGTACAAATGAGGACAGGAAAGGTATTAAAGGGTCAAATTTGACCATAAGGAGTAAATTTACACCACCAAATAATCCAACTATTGATACCTTTGACAAAGTTGTTTCTAGGGAAATATACAATGCATACAAACATTTTAACAAGGCTGATGAATTCAGCAATTTGTCTATTGAGGAAAGGGACTTACTCAAATCTATTAGAAGTAATAAATCTATTAGACTGATGAAACCCGACAAAGGGGGGGGTATAGCTATTTATGATAGTATGAAATATACACAAAAAATTTATGATATATTGCATAATACAGCAAATTATGTCACAATTTCAAGGAATCAATTACACATAGCCTACCGTAGGATTGATTCCTATATTGAGGAATTTATATTGGATGGGAGAATCAGCATCGAAATTTACAAATATATCAAGGTAGAATATCCTAAGTTGGCAACAATGGTGGGTATTCCTAAAACCCACAAAAATTGTGACGACCCCCCCCTGAGACCTATTGTGTCGGGTAGTGAGTCAAAAACTTTCAAGATGGGGAAGTTCATCGATACAACTTTAAAGAATATATATACATTGATTCCACATATGGTAAAGGATTCGTGGTGTTTTCTTTCCAACTACCCAGTTTCCAGTTTTGAGAATATAGGGACCAAATATGTTATCACCATTGATGTGATAGACTTATTCACATGTATCCCCAAGGAAAAGGGCTTAGAAGCCTTTTCCAACAGCTTAAGGAACCACACAGATCTATCATGGGATACTATTTGTTTGTTAACTGAAATGATGACAATAGTTCTGGAGAACAATTACATCTACTATGAAGGTGAGATCTTCCAGCAGACCAGGGGAGTAGCGATGGGGGCGGCTTGCGCCCCCATCTATGCTAACCTGGTCATGCTCAATTGGGAAGATGAATTTTTGTTCAAGAACCCACTTTTTTCCAAAGTCGCATACTATTCCAGATTTTTAGACGACATATATTTGTTGTGGCAAGGAACTTTTGATGAAATGCAGACCTTCATCGATTCCATCAATAACAGCAGTGATTATTTGAAATTCACTTATGCTGTTGATCCTAAAGGCTTGCCATATCTGGATACATTAGTGACTTATCAGAATGGGATAGTGAGTTCCAAAATCTTTAGAAAATCCACCTTCTCCAACAACTATCTCGAGTTTACTAGTTGCCACCCTCCCAGATTGAAAGCTAATGTTTTTAAGGGACAATGTATTAGGGCTGTTAGAATGGTATCGGATCCAGTGGATTTACAAATGGAACTTACACGAATTCAGTGTTATTTTAGTGAACGGGGATACCCACAAGACATGATGACTGATATCATCACAGATATCATGAGGAATCGGGGTACTAAATATACGGCATTATTAGGTTCGGGTGATATTCAGAATTTACCTGTTTTGAATAACAATGGAGTGGGGCCCAGTTACCTAAGAGCATGTATAATACCATACAATACAGGGTCGGACAAAATCAAACAAATTATAGTCCAATTTTGGCATCTGATTAGTACGGACCAATATCTGGTAAATATTTTGGGCAAAAAAACGAAATTTGTATATCGGATGGGCTTTAATTTGAAAAAATTATTTGAACACCCTATCTTGGAGACCAAAAACTCTAGTGCTGTTAAGTATAGTAACAGATGTGGTTGTTGCAATTTTTGTAAATACATGTATTGCAAAGGTGATTTTAACTTGGATAATGGACATAGAAGTAAAATCAAATGTAAAAGGGGAAATTGCAACACCCGACAGGTCATTTATCTAGCGAAATGTGATTCCTGTGAGGCTTTTTATGTGGGACGTACAGAACGAAGCATTAAAAAGCGCATTTATAATCATTTATACAGCATTAGGGTGAAGGATCTTACCAATGCTTTATCTAGACATGTACAACAGTTGGGTGAGACACACATGTTTAAATTTGTAATTTTGGAAGTTATACCGAGCAACCCTAGGGGTGGTGACATTAAAACTCTTATTGCATATAGAGAAAGTTGGTGGCAGCTATTCCTAGATGCGACCACACCACCAGGATTAAATGACTGTATATCAATTAAAAGCCTCCTTACTTAGAATGCACTTATTAGTGTAATTTTTTTCCATCAGACACACTAGTCTAGGAGTGCATCAGTGGACATTAGAGACATCATTATGGTGATTTTAGTATTTTCTGTAGTCGAGTCACATAGGCTTATATGTTTATAATGTTAATAGGTTTATATATTTTATACCTTTACACACTTTATCATTTGCATTACAGTCATTGTATATAGATATTTTTGGTTTTTGTTTGTACTTTATACACCAATACATATTTTTACTTATATATCTATTTATATATTCATTTATATTTCTCTACATATTTTTGAGAATATGTTATGGGATTTGATACATATTAAACACTATATTAATTTAGTGTATACTTACACTTTAGTATATCTGTATATATGGATATTTCATATACATAGTATTTACATAGATTTTTTAATATTATCCCAGTCATAGGGGTTTGTACGGTTATTGATTTTCATTAACTTTTTTGATTTCATTAACTTTTTAGATCTTACAGTTAATTGATTTTACAGTAAATCAATTCATTTAATTATGGGCATTACAGGATTACATCTTTGAGTGAACCTTCAGTTGATTCCATAGGTTTTCCATAGATAATTCATATGATTTTATTTGAGTTAGTAATGTTACTATGGAATGTATCATGTTATGACACGTAATTAGTACACATACTGTTTAGATTAGTTGGATTATTCATTTATTCAATATTTTAATTGATTTTGTATGATGTTTATGAGTATAGTGGAGGTGCAATAATGAGTTTTTAAGGTTATGTATGTAAAATTAGTTATGAATTATAGACATGTATTTTTTTATATATATGTGCCTTTAAGACATGACATGTTTTTTGGCGCCAAGAAGTTTATATATATGTATTGTATGCTTCTATTTGCAGTTCTGAAGAAGACCAAACTGCATTGGTTGAAAGCGCTAAACTGCATTCAGCGTTTTGTTTTAGTCCGTTGTTCAGTGAGATTTTAGTGTGTTCTAGTTGGCGTTATGTGGATTAAAACTGTTTTTTAAGAAACGAGCAGTCTTTTGGCATTGTTCCGCTTATTGGCAGACACCGGATTGTTCTCAAGATTTGTAACGCTGAGTTAAGCAATAATAGATGAAAGTGCAATTAATTATGTCAAAGGAAAAATATACTTTAAAAATGATCAAAACACGGTAGGTTCAGGTTAACGTACTTTAATCTTGCAGCAAGGAGATAAAAACGTGCTAGTACAGAGTTTGGCTAACTAGAATCAGGAAATACAGGTATTTTTATACATTTTCTAATAAGACATTGCCTATCAAGCTGACGTAGTGAATCACACGTTTTGTCATCATTACTTCACAGTCATTGTTTTTACAATATTCTGCTGGTACCATCAATTTTTGTGAGAAACTTCCTAAGAAAAACAACGTGGCCTTGGCTACCACCGGTTAGATATATGCAATGTTACTATTCAAGGTACTATGGCTAATTCGAGCACAAAGCAAGTATAGATTGCAGTTCAATTCTCTAACAGTCCTTTGTCTATGTTATCTCTAGACTTCTGCAGCTGCACATGTTCTCATACTTCGAACAGAGCTGATTGTTTAAAATCATTACATTTACAGAATATAGCATTGTTCATTGAGTTTTCCTGACCTAGCAGATAATCACCTGCTTCTCAAGTACATTTCCAAAAGGCATAAACATGAATATTGCTGTGCTAGCAATTACTAGGTCAGAGGGCATCTTGCAAGTTTCAGAAAGCACACTGCAGTTTCAAAAAGCATCTTTTCAGTCTCGTATGAAACTCAACTGTATATAAAACAGTGCATATAAAATAGAATGAAAAACGTGTTAACTTATTTAGTTTCTAATTAGCATTAAGCATACACACATTAATACATATTTTTCTGACATTTCCCCCCGTTAATACTTTTTAATTCTATTTTCAAAAGAATAAAAAGCTTGCTTCTTCTCCTAACCTCTTCCATTCAGGATTTGCAGTTAAGAAAGTCATTCAGTTTAAACTTATGAAAGTGTTTCACATTCTAACAATTCTTCAATTTCAGTACTTTGATACAAAGTCTCAGAAACTGATATATCTATAAATTCTTTGATTACCTTTTTCATGCAGGGAATACCACAACAAATACATACTCCTAATAGGAGTAATCCCACACAAATGGCAATCAGGATGTTAATTAGGATGGAAACCCCCCCCCCCCAAACAAACTCTGGAAAAAGTCTGTCAGAGGGTTTGGGCCTGGTTTGGTCATGGCCGATACTTGCTGTATCACCTCAAGGTGGTCGTTTATCTCATGTTGATGATCAGGTATATACGCACAGCTCTCTTCCTTGATTAAAGTGCACATACCACCTCTCGCCGCTAGGGTGAAGTCAAGAGCCATTCGGTTCTGGAGCACTACAGTTCTCATAGCATTCAGTTCATCAGTTATCAATTCAAGAGCAGAAAAAGTTGCATTACTCATTACTTTGAGAAGTTTAGACAGTTTTCGCAGCTCCCAAATTGATTTCACTGTGCCATATGCAGGTAATATGCCTGCCCACGATATAACAGCATCACTCAAGTCCATGAGTGTCAGTTTGGTACCCACAGTATGATGGTCTTTCTAGCCCGCTTCGATCTGTCCCACTGGATTTTCAGGCTTCCTGACAGCTTTCTTATAGGCTCATAGGTTCATAGGTTCATACTAGGCTATCTGCCCAAGGGCATTTATAAGCCTAGCCCAGAGTTTTGTGGCTTTCACCACCCCTTTAGTTTGGAGGATACTATGCCCATTATTTTGCTGTGCCTCTGTCAAGCAGTGACACTGAGATAATCCCTGGGGTATATTTGTGATCTCCCATCCATTGGTCAAGATTTCTCTTGAACAAAGCCAGCGAGGTGCTCTGCCTCACATGTACTGGGATTTTGTTCCACAGCATAGGGAGTCTCTGGGTGATGAATCTGTCCCTCCAGCACGTCCTATTAATAACCGTGTCAAGGTTTAAGTCTCCTGCCCTTGTAGTTCTGAGGGATCTAGATTTTTTGAGGTGAAGCATGTTCATCAATTCTGGGTTGGACATGGCCTTGTATGTCAGGCACAGGTCACCTCTGAGCAGACGGTAAGCGACTGAATAGAGCTGAAGTTCCTTCAGTCGGGCAGCATAGGACATATTTTTGAGACCCTTTATCCTTTTGGTGAGGAACTTTTGGGGCCTTTCCAGTTGCTGCAGGTGTCGTGTCAGATACATTCCGAATGGGGCATTGTACTCAATCATTGGCCTGATGAGTGATGAGTACAGGGGGATGATGACTTCCCTTGATCTAGATGTGAATCCCTTCATGATCAGGTGGGCAATGTAGAAGGTCTTCCTAACTACACATCTCGGGTATTTCAAATATTTCCCTGAGGCAAAACTGCAGTGTGTCATATGGCCAGGACCAGGTATCCCAAAAAACAACTGTCGGACCAATTCTCAGGTAACCATTTATATGCTTTCTTACCACACACATAATAACAATCCTCTACCTTAGTAGTTACTTTGTTACGAAATGGCTGCCCTGCATGAAATATTTTCCTATCTATTACAGATAGTTGTTTAAAAAGTACAGGATTACGTTGCACTTGTTCAATAGTCTTATGCATGGACTCAAGAAATGAGTCATAATTTGAACTGCAAGCTGCACCCATTTTGTTTGCTTTGGTATAACATTTGTAATGTACAGTCACATTGCACTTCCTCCAACCCACTTGAATTGTGTCATTCTTATAAAAACATACAATTCCCTTTTGTATCACAGGCAAATACTGTGCTACCTTGTCATATGCTTTAATAGCTACGGTGTCATAAACCAAATTTTCCCAGGTCTCATTGACCCCTAGGGGGACTGCAGTCATTAATAACCCCCCCGTATGCTGTTATTATGGCTGTGCAAATCCAGCAGTTCAAAACATTAAAAGTCTCAGCATACACACGTGTAATTGCCTGATAAGTGTTAAAGTTTGGGTGCCAGTCTATGGTCGGCTAATCACGTTTAATCAGTTCAACTTTTGTGGCAGGAAAAAGGAAAGGCCACAACAAAAAGAACAATGTTATCAGTATAGCTACCAGAATAATCATGCAAGTTTTCTGAGGTTGTTCTGTATCTCTGTTTGCTCTATACCTGGTCATTTTGTTCTCGTTGTACAACAGTAACAAGGGTTTTGTCCAATTCAAAGTTCTTAACCAGTTTACATTGTGTCAAATTAATCCAGGGTGCTTGCTCCACGATCTTGATTGCAGTGGGTGTCGACAGTAGTACCTGGTACGGCCCTTCCCACTTCAGAGAACTCCAGTTTTTTCTCTTCACCACCTTCACCCAGACCCATGCGCCTGGGGCTACTGCTGCTTTCGATGGTCTTGTTTGCTCTTTATCTGAAACAGAATTTAACTGCTAAAGTTTGTTATTCAAAAATCGCCTCATATACCCTGCAGGTGAACTGTCAGCCTCCTGCTCTGCAGGCATGAGAGGTTTCCATTGAGGTGTATAATATGCCCTCGCAAACAGAACTTCAAAAGGAGTTAACCCTTTTGCATTTGGAACAGTTCTCATGCTCAACAGTGCCAGAGGTAAACAGTGCACCCAGTTCTTTTGTGTCTCACTAATCAATTTTCTAAGCTTGTTTTTCAAAACCCCATTATGCCTCTCTACTAATCCTGCAGATTGGGGGTGGTATGCACAATGATTTTTCAGAGAAATCCCGAAATAACGGCTAAGTTGTTGTATAGTTTGACTTACAAAGTGTGTGCCATTGTCACTATAAATCTTTTCCGGTATGCCAAATCTAGGAATAATTTCTTTAACGAGGACTTTTGCAACAGTAGCTGCATCTGGATTTTTAGTTGGAAAAGCTTCCACCCATTTGGAAAACATATCTATAATGACAAGGCAGTACTTCTTATTTTCGCATCTGTTCAGTTCTATAAAATCCATACAAATAGTATGGAACGGATACGGTGGTATAGGGAAACTCCCTTGCTTATGTTTCAATGCCCCTTGTGCATGATGCTTGTTACAAACATGGCATGCTGCACAAAAATTTTTTGTGTAGTTTGTAAATCCATACGTCGTAAACACTCGATTCACTAGCTGTACCATCCCCCCTGTTGAGACATGGCACTGCCCATGGCTCAACAAAGCTGCATATCTAAACAAGTTAGATGGTAAAATCGGTTTGTTTTCTTTGGAGATGTACAGTCCCTTCTCAAGGATTGGTCCTCATTTTATCCACTTCTGTCTTTCTACATTTGTAGTAAGTGTCTGCATTGTTTTTAACATTTCTAAGTCTAAAATCTCAGATGGTTGTAATTCCTCACTTAAAAGAAAAACTTCTGAAGCTGAAGCTGCTTGTTTTGCAGCTGTATCAGCCCTCACATTACCTTTTGAAATTCTATCCTGTTGCTTGGTATGAGCTACGCATTTGCAAATAGCTACTTTCTGAGGTAACTGAATAGAGTCTAACAAGTCTAAAATAAATTGCACATGGTTAATTGGTTTACCAGTAGATGTTATCATCCCTCTATTTTTCCACTGCTGTGCAAAAACATGTACAGTAGAAAAAGCATACTGACTGTCAGTAAAAATGTTTACTTTCTTACCTTTTGCTAAGGTACATGCCCTTGTCAAGGCAATCAATTCTGCTGCTTGTGCAGATAAGTTGTGTGGTAAAGACTTTGCTTCTAAAATCTCGGTATCAGAAACTACTGCATACCCCACTAGATTCTTTCCTGTAGGACCCCTCCTGCACGAGCCGTCTACATAGTATGTCATCTCGGCATCATCCAAGGGAACATCTGTAAGGTCTTTTCTAGGTAGTGTCTTTTGCTCAATCTCCTGCAGGCAGCAGTGTGGTTTGCCATCTGCAGGGGTTGGGAGCAAGGTTGATGGATTCAAAGTTGTGCATCATTCAATTGTCATATGAGGTTGGCTCAACAGTATAGTCATACAGGAAAGATGTCTAGCAGAAGAGAGATATGCTACTTTTTCTTGCAGTAAAATAATCGCGACTGCATGAGGCACTCTCAATGTGAGAGGGTGGAACAATACTACTGAGGCTGAAGCCTGCACTGTCATTGCAGCTGCGACTACTGCTTGTACACAGTGGGGCAAGGATCGCCCCACTGGGTCTAGCTGTGATGAATAGTAAGCTATGGGGCATTGTTTGTCCCCATGCTGTTGTGTTAACACTGATGTCATATAACCTTGCTTACAGTCTACAGTTTGGAAAAATCGCTTATGATAGTTTGGTAATCCTAAAACTAAGGAAGAAGCTATCAGTTGTTTCAGTTTGCAGAAAGCTGATTCTGCTTTTGGTGTCCACTGTAATAAATCTTGTGCTGCCATCGACTTTTTGAATATCAAGTTAGTCAGCGGAGCAGATTCCAAGGCATAGTTTGGAATCCAACTCCGACAAAAGTTAGTAGTACCCAGGAAGGACATAATTTCCTTCTTGGTAGTTGGTTTAGGTGCTTGTAATATTGCTGTTTTTCTGTCTTCATCTAATATTCTGCCTTCTTTGGATATTACATATCCCAGGTATTTGACCTGTTTTTTTTCCAAAGTTGCAGTTTGTTTTTGTTTGCCTTGTGTCCTTGAGTGGCTAAAAATTGTAATAATGCTATGGTATCCTCTCTGCATTCTTGTTGGGTCGGGGCTGCCAGCAGAATGTCATCTACATAAAGAAAAATCTGACTACCTTTCAGTGGGATAAATCCCGCCAGGTTACTTGCCATTTCTTGTACGAATATTGTTGGACTTTCACAATATCCCTGTGGTAGTCTCGTATATGTATACCGTTTTCCCTGAAATGTAAATGCAAACCAATGTTGGCTGTCTGGGTGTATCGGTATTGAAAAAAATGCATTGCTAATATCTACCACAGAAAAATACTTTTGTTGAGGTTTCAAATCATTCAATAAAGTGTGTGGATCTGGCACCATAGTTGCCCTGGGTATAACTGCGTCATTTACAGCTTGTAAATCTTGGACCATACGCCATTCTCCATTTGCTTTCCTAACAGGAAATAAGGGTGTATTACACGGTGAATCAGGAGATTCTATTAAGGCTCCTTCCTTAAGTAAAGCTGCTATTATAGGTTTGATTCCTATTTCTGTGTACTTTCTTAAGGGATACTGTCTCTTTTGAGGTCTAAATGCTGATTTCGGCATGATAGTAACTGGTCCTGACGTACAAATAAGTCCTACATCTGATTTCCCTGTTGACCAGAGAGTCTCTGGTATGTCTTGTAAGGCTTTTTCCTCTTCCTCTAGTAAGAGTGCTATATAGCTATTCTCACTTGCCTGTGAGTGCACAGCTGAGTGTGTCTGTGTTATCCAATTTAATTTCTGCTTTTGTACTCCTTGTTCAGAGAGTTCTAACTCTGTCTGTTTTTCCCACCTTGTGACTTTTTCTCCTAGGTCTGCCCACTTCAAATTTCTATCTTTAGTTAAACTTACATGTGGTAATCGATTAGATTTGTAAAGTGCTAGGAATTCCTGGGGCAATGAACAGCTTACTACACTGTTTCCTTCTGTGTCCCAATACAAATTTCGTAATACTAACCTATTAGCATGGTTTCTAAACAGTTCTTGCTCATATTCTTTATCAGGTCCTGGTCTGTTACAGTAATATAGAGTGCAATGCAACAAATGTTGTTTATCAGTGTCAAGGGAGGGGGATTTACTGATGGATACGTTCATCAGTTCTTCGGTTACTGCCCCTGGACCAGTTGTAACTAAGTCCTGGCTGTACCAATAAAATGTTTCACCCTCCGGTCGCACTACAAAAGTATCCATTTGTTGCTGTGCTTCCATACCCTGCATAGTTGGAATTACGGCTATGCCAAATATCTGCATTAGGACTCTGCCCAAGAGATTCACTGGGCATTTTGCAGAAACAACAATTTTGCTTTTCTGGGTCATCCCTGAAACTGGGTCAGTTATCGCTATGTTGTGGGAGAGTGGCTCCCGATACAGCTGTCCATTAGCTGCTTTCACTAATATATAGTCCAGTGATTCTGAATTTTCTGGTAGTTTGGAAGGATGTATCAGGGTCCGTGAAGCCCCTGAGTCACACAGGAATTTGACTTCCCTCCCCTCTACCAGAAGTGTATCTTCCGGTTTTGTGTCTGTCAAGTAGAGCTCTAAGCTCAATAATGCTAAGTCCAAAATTTCATTTTCTTCATTATCTATGAATTCATGTATATCCTCTATTTCTTCTGTCACATCCTCTACCCTTTCTATCACATTTGCATTTGTCTTTTCTTGTTTATTCCTATCCAGTGATTCTTGACTGTCATATAGTCATTCCTCACCCTCCTTGTCTTCTGTGGTTACCTTCTTATTTTGCCTGCAATCCCTTGCTAAATGTCCCTTTTTCCCGCATTTGAAACATTCACCCCTTTTCTTTCTTTCTTCAAAGTCTTCTGATCACTTATCAGATTGTTTGTTTCCCTGGGTATTTTTCTTACCCTTCTTCCCAGTTTCTACTACAAAGACTTCTGATCCATCTTCTACTGCAAATACTTGAGCTTTCTTTTTCTTTTTGCTATTAAAATGCCTTTCGGCACGTCTTGCATATTCAAGTAATGACTGTAATCTACTTGCACGATGATCTACCATGTGCTTTGTAATAAAGCTACTAATGGGTGCAATACTGCCTTTTAAAAATGCATTCTTTAGCTGTTGCTCATATGGGGAATCATGTGTTTGATCTTCAGGTACCTGCATTCCACAATGGTTATTAAAACATTCTAATAGTCTAGCATAATATCTATCAACAGTTTCACCTTCTTGTTGTATGCATTGATTAATGCAAGTCCAATCAGCCCTAGGCTTCCATTTCTCAGAGATTCGGTCTGTTAGACCTTTCACTCTGTTGTCCAGTTCTGCATTACTATGTGGGAGTGGTCTAAGCTCTGCATCACGGAGATTCCAGTTGCCACTGATCATGTGCCAATCTGGACCTACAATTTGTCTAACTACTTTCTCTACTTCTTCTCCATTCAAATGGTAACTTAACCTCATGCCTTGTAAGTCTTCTAAGAATTTTCTAAAATTAACTTTTGGATGGGGAATTCCCTCTGTGGCTTTCTGGATGTCTTCCGGTGTCCACGGTCTATATACTAGAAGAGTTGAATCCTGTCCTGCCTGTCCTGCCTGCGGATTTGGTACTTCTATGAGTGGACATATCTCTTCCTCACTCATAGCTTGTGAATTTTTATTTATTTCATATCATTCAATATCCCCTCTCAAGTTGCGTGTTCGAGACCTGGTCTCGATAGGATCTCTGACAAATGGTTTTGATTTTGCAGGAACAGCTGGGTATAGCGGAGGTGGATCAGCTTGTCCACTCGCTTCATATTCTGGTAAGGGAAGCGGAGGGGGCAGAGGAGGGGCTGTTGCTATTACCAAGTTATTATCTTTTTATCTAAGAACATTGCTTTCGAATTTTTAATCTTTTGTTCCCTGCGGTTTGCTTCCTCAAGCCACCTGTGTTCCTGAGGGACTCCTAATTGTCATTGCTTTTTTAGCTGACCTTTCGCGTCTGTTTTAAGTTGTCTAACAAGTTTAATAAGTGAAGGTTTATCTAAATTACCATCAAATTTGTATTTGTCAACCCATTTTGTATAATACTTAACATTATCGGCATGCTGTAATTGCATATATTTCGCATCTTCGGTTAGGGGCGGGCCTTGGGAATTTTTCGTGCACTGATTTCCCATGTTGCCTTAGCTAAGTCAGAAATTGTTACGTAACCCTTCTTATCATGTGGTACCACAATTTTACACCTTTTCACAGTTTATCTAGAATAATTGCCTACCTATTCTGTTCCCCTGATCTATGACAAGACAGCAATCTTTTTGTCCGTGATCTGCACATGCAAATCTCCCTGACAAAACAATACTGTAACAAGTCCCTGATCTAAAACAGAAAAAAAAGGTAAATTACTCCTTACCTGACCCTCCGTGAGTTGATCCACCAGAACGTTGACTCGTCCTCCAATCCCAGATCAGAAACAGTGGCTGGCCTCTTTCGAATGACAATTCAGTTGGAGGTCTTTCAAGACAGAAGAGCCGATGTGGCCACTTCTCCGTATGGCTACATGCCACCGGGCCCAATTCTGACCTGAGCCTAGAGTGAGAGGTACTTTCCGGCTCGAAGGACCAAAACTGTCAAAGGAAAAATATACTTTAAAAATGATCAAAACACGGTAGGTTCAGGTTAAGGCACTTTAATCTTGCGGCAAGGAGACAAAAACGTGATAGTACAGAGTTTGTCTAACTAGAATCAGGAAATACAGGTATTTTTATACATTTTCTCATAAGACATTGCCTACCAAGCTGACGTAGTGAATCACAAGTTTTGTCATCATTACTTCACAGTCATTGTTTTTACAATATTCTGCTGGTACCATCAATTTTTGTGAGAAACTTCCTAAGAAAAACAACGTGGCCTTGGTTACCACCGGTTAGATATATGCAATGTTACCGTTCAAGGTACTATGGCTAATTCAAGCACAAAGCAAGTATAGATTGTAGTTCATTTCTCTAACAGTCCTTTGTCTATGTTATCTCTAAACTTCTGCAGCTGCACATGTTCTCATACTTCGAACAGAGCTGATTGTTTAAAATCATTACATTTACAGAATATAGCATTGTTCATTGATTTTTCCTGACCTAGCAGATAATCACCTGCTTCTCAAGTACATTTTCAAAAGACATAATCATGAATATTGCTGTGCTAGCAATTACTAGGTCAGAGGGCATCTTGCAAGTTTCAGAAAGCACACTGCAGTTTCAAAAAGCATCTTTTCAGTCTCATATGAAACTCAACTGTATATAAAACAGTGCATATAAAATAGAATGAAAAATGTGTTAACTTATTTAGTTTCTAATTAGCATTAAGCATACACACATTAATACATATTTTTCTGACAAATTAATTAAAGTACGCTTCAAGAAAAATTTCTATAAATGAGTATGAGTAGAAAAAGGTATGCCCATACCATTTGCATGTGGTCATCAAATGTGATAATCAGATGTGCCTAGACAGACAAAATAGAGATGGAAAGAGGGATGATAAGCATTAAAATGAAGGTGGCACATGAAAGACAAACCTCAGCTATGTATAAGTTTAAAAAACAATCTCATACATGTATAACTCCCTCCTCTATCTCTCCCTTCTCTCTCTTTCACTCTCCCTCTCAATATATAAAATATAATTAATGGTATACCTGGAGCTTCACCAGTAAACACCCTTTGTTCATCCTCTACATCTGTACCTATGTCCAGCACTACACTGGGAACCCCTGATGAGCTGCCTGGATCTCTTACAGTGGACAGGAACTGCCTTTTCTCAGTGAGTGATGGTTCAGTAGCAAAAACATCACTAGTAGCCCACTGTTCATGCGCTAAAGCACTGGTCCTTTTTTTTTTGGCCTTGGTGTTCATGTTGTTGGCCCAATGGCTGATGTGTTTGTAATAATGGCCATTGCCACCAACAGCACTGACATCATTGACAACCTGCTGCCAGATATGGTCACAAAGGCCTTGTCAGCTAAGACATTCTGTAAGAGATGTGATCCATGCCAATGGAGGACTTGCAGTACTACCTCATTCTCAGTATATAGGAATGCAGTTTACATGGACCAGGTGGTATGGGGCCATATCCCTGTATGGAGAGAAAAAAAACATAACATTGGTGGGAGGGTGGCATAATGGTTAAGGTGTTTACCTTAGAAGCACAAGGTGCAGGGTTTGATTCTCACAGGGGGTAATTGGCTAGGCTTAAAAATAGTCCATGAGGACAGCTAGCCTAGTAATAATCTATAAATCTATGAATCTATGAATCTATAAACAAATATATGTAACAGAAAAAGAAGCAGAGACTGGCAAAAATATGCATTTATGCAGGCAATATTTTAAAAATGATCTAAATGATCTATACAAATACACACATCTAATACATAACTGTACCCACCCGTCAACAAACAACGCAATGATAAAGCTGATTAACCTCAGCAAGGTCCTGACTGGGCATCCTGCAGCGTTCTACAGCAGCAGAGAGAGGAGAGACTTTCAGTGATTTAAGTACCTCCATTTTGCTTCTTTTGGTTGTTTTTTGCTTACCACACTTTATTCTAGCTGCTTATTAAGTCTTGCTACTTATTTGAACTGTATTCTGTGAAGTTTTATTGTTTGCACTTTATTTGCTCATTTTAAGTTAAATTCAACTGTCTTACTGTTGTAGGCTACACACTCAAGTGTGCTAGCTGTTTTTCTGCTTTAAAATGGTGTTTTTGCAGTTCTAATTGTTGTAGTTTTGAAAAAAAATACTATCACCTTGCTCGTTTCCCACCTTTCTGTAACTAGAATAGTCCGGATTTCAGATTTGCTGATCTCAGGACTGTATTGAGGTTTCTGTGTTGCCCAGACCCAGAGATAGAGGGAGGCTTCTCTGCTTATGAGTGGGAGTGGTAAGCTCTGAGTAGCATATCTGTCGCTAAAGGAGTGGTTTCAGCTCAGAAATTGTATTTTTATTGGCCATTTTGGGATATTTCTATCCATTTCATCTTTCTGTTTAAAAAAACATGTTTGACCAGTTTTTGAGCTTGTTTAACATCAGCAAGATCCTGACTGGGTATCCTGCAGAGTTCTACAGCAGCAGAGAGAGGAGAGACTTTCAGTGATTTAAGTACCTCCGTTTTCCTTCTTTTCCTTGTTTTTTTCCTTACCATACTTTATTCTAGCCACTTACTAAATCTTGCTACTTATTTCAACTGTATTCTGTGAAGTTTTATTGTTTGCACTTTATTTGCTCATTTTAAGTTAAATTCAACTAAAACAATTCAACAATAAAAACATGCTGGCTATGCCCTTGCAACTCCCACTCTAATATCACCCTCCCAATCCAACCACTACCTTTCTTTCCACTCCACTAACTACTTTGATTACAGCAAGCTCAGATGCGCATAAGCCAGTATTTATTATACAGCAGGAACTTCTTCTTGTAATATTTGTTAATGTCTGTTACGTATTTCACAGATAAAGATTCTAGTTGTCTACTGATGTACTATGTTCTTCATCTGTAAATATGTTGTAAGTAATTGCTATGTAAATTGTTAATCGCTATGTAATCCAATGTAACTACTGCCTGTTTATTTTAACTGTGGAGCTT
The DNA here is from genome assembly GCF_019279795.1 of Protopterus annectens. Taxonomy (NCBI): domain Eukaryota; kingdom Metazoa; phylum Chordata; order Ceratodontiformes; family Protopteridae; genus Protopterus; species Protopterus annectens. Next base: position 1,550,008,722 of record NC_056746.1, on the reverse strand, counting down.
TTCTCCCCGGACCTCCACTGAAAATGGACCTACATCCAGTCAGACACTCCCAGTCAACAAATATAAATAAATAAACTGTTTTACTGTTGTAGACTACAAACTCAAGTCCGCTAGCCATTTGTTTTGCTTTAAAATAATGTTTTTCAGTTCTAATTGTTGTATTTTTGAAAAAGAAAATACTTTCTCTTTGCTTGTTTCCTGCCTTTCTATAATTAGAATAGTCCGGATTTCAGATTTGCTGATCTCAGGACTGTATTAAGGTTTCTGTGTTGCCCAGACCTTACTGAGATAGAGGGAAGCTTCTTTGCTTATCAGTGGGAGTGATAAGCTCTGAGCAGCCTATATGTCATTAAATGAGTGGATTTAGGTTAGAAATTGTATTTTATTGGCCATTTTTGGCTATTTCTATCCATTTAATCTTTCTGTTTAAAAAAACGTGTTTGGGCGACCCTCAGTGCCACTTAGCTAAGGTAAAACCATTATCAGTGCCTTAAAGTCTGCTCTTCAAATTTTCCCTTAGACCTTGTAAACCTTTACCTCTGAGCACTCAAATTAGACTTTAAATCCAGCACTTGCTCAGAATGTCTTGTAGCATTTATTGCAATTTCACCCACTGCCACTAGCACTAACTTTCCATAAAGGAAAAAAAAAAGCTTCAGTACTCAGCTGATCTTGGTGCTGACCTATGTCCATATGCCGACTCCCATCCCACCACCACATGCTCCAGCATGGACATTCCACAGTCGAGGATTGCCAATGCCTCACCCCACCATCTATCCATGACCTCACTATTGTAACGTGTGGCCTCAGCAAGGGCATGTAGGTCATCACACATGGCAGGAAGAGTTGCATTCAAGACCCTGAATATCTTTCTGGTGTTGCACTCAGTACATGCCTGTGCCTCCATGATGGCCTGAAACATGCATCTGTTGACACCTGCTGTGGCACTTGTGATAGGTGCTTGGCAGGCAGCAGTCCTCCTTTGAGCACCCCTGTCCATCCACCTGTGTGGGACCTCGCTTGGTCTCTGCCTATGGGCAGTGTCTACAATCACACTTGCCATAGTCAACATACTAGCCTGTTCTATGCCACCACCCACCAACTTTCCATTCTCTGCAGCTGCTGGGGACTGGGTATGTATGTATGTATGGGCATTGTGACTGTGTGCGGTGACATTGTGGTCAAGAGTGAGATTCTAGCTGATGGCACAGATTTAGCCACTGACAAACCCATCCTGTGCCTCACTATGGCCACCATCAACATCTGACATCAGGTTCTGAGCAGGAGGGACACTGATCCCCATGTACACCTGTGAGGGGAAGACAACATATGTAAATTAATACCTGCACTATAAAGTTTGCTGATACAGACACACACACACACACGCACACATACACACATACACACACACACACACACACACACACACACACACACATGGACAGGTGAGGTGGCACAGAGGCATTAAACAGAACTTACAATGTCTGACTTGTGGCATGCATGACACACAGTCAGACCACAACATACACACTCTGGGCAGGACCTCAACATCATGCAGTTTAGCTATTTCCACTTAATGTTAGTACTAATATATGCCTCTGGGATATGTGACTAGTGTTAGTAGGTGATGGGCTTTTACCTAACACACACCGCACCCATGGACACATTATTGCTGTTCACCGGTATAGCACAGTGATGACTCCTACAGATACATACCTCTCAGCTGTACAGATTTCCACAGAATGTCCAGATGTATGGCTCATATTTCTGGTCTGTACCTCATAAAAGCTGTGTTATTCTGACAAATTACTGGGATGATCTGAGGATTGTTGTTACCAAATAATGACATACATTTGAGTTTCAGACTTCAAATCCTTCAGTGAATGTATGTTAAAACAAATCATGTTACTCTAGCAACCTTCTAAACTTATAACAGTAATAATTAAAATACGCCCCTATGTTTGGGCCTTTGAGCCCCCATTTTGTCAGTCTTTGTCCAGATTTGTTGCACTGACAGGTTGAGAGGTATGTAGCAGAAATGTTACATCTCCTGCAAATAGGCTCCTGTGTTGACCACTGTGATGCAATGTAGTGAACCCCACCACAAGTGAACTTGCACATATTGCAATATGGCAAAGATTAACAGTTGTGTGCATGGTAAAATGCATGTCCATAGCATGCCAAGTGTATTGGTGAGCCATAACAGGGCATCTCTATACTCACTGGCATCAGGCCACTGTTCCACATACAGACCAGAGGGACCTATGTAGTTGTGGGAAAGAGGTATTGTTAATAGACTAATGTGGCATTGGTACAGGATGAATGCTGCATTTCTGCACATGTGCAGTACAAGCTGCGATACTACACAGTTTGCTGTCATTCTCCATAGACAAGCACTTCTGTGCATTACAAAACCCCACCCACAAATGCAGTGTGACCTGACATATGCATCTAGATACTCTATGGATGTCATTATGGCTGCTACAGTAGTTAATTGATGTCCACTGGGGCCTTACCTGAATGCTCTTTGCCTGTTATCTGGGTGCCAGCTACCACCATGGTGTGGGTGTGTTGCAGTTGATGTTGTGTGGTGGCTGCCCCAAGGTTGGAAAGGAACTCCTCATTAGGTGTCAGTGGGGCCTGCATAGCAGGACCCCCACCTGTGGATGAACGGTCCCTGACCAGGGAAGCAGCCCTTTGCTGGGCATGGTGGATGAGGTCGGTTGTGTTGTGTCTGACCTGTACATAGGTTCGGTCATGCTGACCAATGGTGTTTACCCTGGTTACCAGGTCTTCCCACAATGTAGTCCACTCCCACAACTGCTGTTGGCTATGGCCAAACATGACCCCATAGTGCTGACTGATTGTTTCAATTATTGCCGTGGTCTTGGCATCACTGTGTGCAGGGTTTCAATGGTGCTGCATTCTACCTAGAAGGCATAAACAGGGAAAGACATCACAGAACCTCATACATTGGTCAATGCTAGTTACAGAACCTGCACATCAACATTGACTAGCACTATCCACCACTTCTGACCACATCATACCCCTGTCATCTAGAAGCACAGTATGAGCTTGCATTGCACTCCTGGTCCTGCTGTGTCATGTTCCCCCCAATGAGGGCCATTAATTAGCATAATCCTCCATTCATCATTCACATTTGTGTAGAGGGATGACAGTGGCCGTCTTCTATGCAGATGGGATGTCGCTGGTGCTCAGGCTTTGTTTGACTACAGTGTGTAATGGAGCTGAGAGCACATGCCTGCGTTCATGTTCATAGGTTCATAGATTAGTACTAGGCTAACTGCCTTTGTAGGCCATTTTAATCCTAGCCAATTACCCCATGTGAGAATCAAACCCTGCACCTTGTGTTTGCAAGGTAAACACCTTAACCATTATGCCAACCTCCAACCCCTCCCATCCACTAGGATGCAGACAAGGATGTTATCAGATCCCACAGAGACTAATTTTTGTTGCCTTTGACTAAGCATTATGGACCTGCTCCCTTATCATTGGTGGGGGCGGGTGCTGTGCATATCCTCCTATACTGATGGGGGACAGGGGGGTGACATTTCCACTTAACCAGTCTGCAGCAGGTTGCCTATAGCTATGACATGTGTGTATGTGGTGTGACTGACCACTAGTACAGTGTGGGTGGGTTGTTACCTCAGAGATTGGAGACATATGTGAAGAGGGCCTTGTGATTGCCTTTGTTGGGTCTGTCCGATTTGTACTCATAGTTAGCCTTACAGTGATTCACCTGTGACCTTATATGCTTGTTCAGACAAAGGTGGGATTGCTTCCAATTTGGTGCCTGCTCCTACTTGGCCCTGTACAGCCAATATATCGAGCTATTATGTGGTTTGTGTATTGCTGCTGTCCACCAAAGGGGATTACTCTACCTTAGTGGAGGCGGGTTTTATGAGTCAAGTATTGCTGAGTCTATACAGCTATATAAGAGCTCATATAGATGTTTGCTGTAGGCATGGACAAGACATCATAACACAGTTGGACACCTCCAATTTCAAACTGGTAATCATGCTTATTCTAGTACTCGTTTCTGTGTCAAGGCAATGCAACAACCTGTAGCTGTAGACATTTATGTCTGTTTGATGCACTGATACAAAAATTGCACACATGTGCAACATGAACAGCTTATCTACCTGATGTTTTGCAACTCATGTATGTTGTTCTGAGGCTTCCAGCTATACCTACTAACACGCACATGTGCACAAGTAATACCTGGCATACATTTCTTTTCTATGTCTGTTTGGCACACTATGTTAAAACTCTTGCTGCTCAGTCATACCTCTCAAACTGTTGGATCAGGACATTTGGACGCTGGCACACATTAATGTGGGGCACTAGCCCACATATGGTGACACTATATTAATATTGCTGTAACACACTTAAGTCAGTTGATAGCATGGAAGGCTTTGCATTCACAGACATACCCTGGAGGATATGATATCTGACATTCAAATGTATGCTATTATGTTCTGATGTCAGTCTTCACAGATTTGCCAATGATTTTCCAGACATAACACAACTCTATGAGAAAAGGACTACAAATATGTGGCATACATGTGGTCAGTGTGCAGAACACTAGTCAGTTGAATGGTATGAACTCAGTATATCACATAAAGTTCAACACACACCTCTGTAACAGTTGTTTACTAAGCACATACCCTATATAAGTGTCCTAGATTTGTAAGACAAGCATATGTATCATAGTGGTATTCACAAGTGACATTTGGATATTTACAACATCCCAGTAGCTCGCCTGGCAGTGTCACAGTCAGTATTGTGCAACAGACACTCCAGTTGAAGTCATATGTGAGCTGGCCTTTCCTGGGGTAACTTAGGGGCCAGAGCTGTGATCTATGTCACTGCAAACAGAGCCGGATGTGATGGCCATAGTTGCTGAACAGCACTATATCAGTACAGCAAGTCTTGTTGAGACATATTGTTTAACTTCCTATTTCCCATTTTTGCATACCCCCTTTTGCATTCTATTACATGCTTACTTGTTAGACATGCCTGTTTTTTTTTTTCTTTTTCAAGTATTCTTGCTGTTCCTGTTTCCTCTGTGTGTTACTTCTGTGTCTTACAGGAAAATACCTGTTTTTCATAGGTAGCAGCTTGCCTTTTGTAGGTAATGTTCATGAGCAGGTGATGGCCTGTGCACCAATTGGTGTCCCCACTTGCTAATTGCATCCAGAACAGTTGTGTTGTTATTCCAATAGTCAATGGCATGGCAACACTCTCCTGTAATTAAGTACTTCATGTGGGAGTTGGCCCTTTTCCTTGCCTGTAAGGAGGACATCATGGAGGTGTGTGAGCTACAGCATCACAGAGGGTTAGTGGAAATACCTCTTAGAATATGAAATGTGGAGACAACCCAACAAAATGGGGGAAGAGGTTCCAGACATAGGAACAAAATGTAAGTAATGCTGTTATGCATTTGGAATAATGCTAGTTTAACAGGGTTTGTCTAGATATGTATTTTCTGTCTGACAGTGTTATGTATATGACATAACTCTCAAGTGTATGGCTATCCACATAATGCACAGAGGCTTGCCTCTTATGTTTGGTCTGTTCCTCAGACAGTTCCTGTCTTAGACAAATCAGTAGGATACTGAGGGATTGCAGTCAGTAAATGCTGACATCCATTTGTGTTTCTGACTTCATATCCTTCAAAAAAGTTATGGTACAAAAAACCCTGTTACACCATAAACTTTTTCAGTTTAGAACAGCAATATTTTATTTATGCCCCTCTTTTTGGGCCCTTGTACCCCAATTATGTCAGGCTTTGCTCAGATGTTATGCACTAAGAAGTTGATAGGTATGGTATATCATTATTTAGTACCTTAATTCCTGATATCATCCCAGTGATGTTGCAGACATGTTATGAGGAAGAGGCCATGAATATGAGGCCCAAGCCTGGACATTCTGTGGAACTCTGTACAGTAGAGAGGTCAGTGCATGTCTGGTCATTGTTAGCAGTCTGTCAGGATTGCATAGCAGTGTAGTGTTTAAATATTAATAGGCCTGTGAGGGAGGGTGGCAGATGTCAGTGTCACAGGTCCTTTTGTATCTGACTGTACATGCTGCTCTAGTTTTTGGTGGTCTATCAGCAGTATATGTTTGTATGGGCAGACTGAGACATGTCCCATACTACCTCAGGACTCTATCTACACTATGACTTGGGGCGGTATATATATTGGGGTATTGTGTGACTGGCAATCAGGATATATTTGTCCACACCATTGTTATACTGTAGTGTTTAGTTCACTTACCAGTATGTTGCTGTGACTGTAGTGCAATGGGTTGTGGGTATGCACTTTCACACTGGCGTCTGTTTTTCACTACAGTTACATCTCTGTAGTACATGCTATATTTGCTAATGCATGTGTAATTCCCCAGAGCTGATTTGGGGTAGTGTTGTTCTGACTGTATTATTGAAGGTGCTTGGTGACAAGCTTGTCAGCTCAGTATAGTTTTCAAAATGTTACATGACTGCACTCATATCTCTCAACTATCCAGTTATTCGTATGATGTACTGTTATCTGGCTCATAACTTTGGTCTGGTCCCCATAACTGCTGAGAATTTCCAACAAATCAGTGGGATGATGTGAGGATTGGAATCACTAAATAGTGATGAGCAATTGAGTCTCAGACTTGTGATATTTCAGTCAATATATGTTATAATAGACAGTGTTACTGCAGCAACTTTATCAGCTTATCTATTCAATTATTTAAGATATGTTCCTATGGTCATGCCTTTATCCCCCACTTCATCAGGTCTGGTCCGGAATCCTTGCACTAAGGTTCTGAGGTATGACTGCATTACCTGTTATTTATATGTATAGATATATATATCAGGATAAACTCCATTTGGTGTTGTCAAATGGTAATAATAACCACCAATCGTTGTTTGCCACCTCTCTGTGTCTTTTTCTAAATCGTCCATATCAACTTCTATATTTAGTAAACAACCTATGGCGTTGACTCTTGATTTTGCTTAACAACCAATGAAGCAAAAGGAACACATCTCTCCTTCCTAAAAACAACCTATGAAGGATTGGTTCTGAAAACATCAAATGGAGTTTATCCTGATCTTTTGATAGTCTGTTAATTTTATCTCCCTCCCTATAAAAAATTAAATTTTTTGCCACAGCCATTGGCTATTAACCTCATTGTTATTTTAGAATCAGAAAGATGATTGGATAGTCTTTTCTTTTTAAATGATGACATAGAAATAAGCATTATGATCTGATGAAGGCTGAAGAGCTGAAAGAGCTCCAAATAAACACTCCAGTTTGTCTGAGTGTTTATTTTTTTAATAAAGCACTTGTTTTTACATGGTCGTTTGTTTTGAATCTGAAGAATTAAGTTGCTGTGGTGGTACTCTGAAGTCCTCACTCATTGTTGCTCTAAATATATATATATATATATATATATATATATATATATATATATATATCAGAAGATCGACAAGGCAGAAGACCGACGGAGGAAGACACCGACGCTGAGAACACTGAGATGGGGAAAGGATGTGTAAGTATGCGGTAGTGACGGACGTTAGGGTGCGAGTAAGGTAAGTGTGCGATGTTGATGGTCTGTAGGGGTAGGGGTGGGATAAGTGAGTTAGGGTTAGGGCGCGGGTTAGGTAAGGGTGCGAGTAAGGTAAGTGTGCGATGTTGGCGGTCTGTAGGGATAGGGGTGGGATAAGTGAGTTAGGGTTAAGGCACGGGTTAGGTAAGGGTGCAGTAGTGATATTTTTTTGGTTAGGGGCAGGTTAAGTGAGTTAGGGTTAGGGCGCGGGTTAGGTGAGTGTGCGATAGTGACGGACCTTAGGGTTAGGGTTTCGGTTAGGGTTGTAGATAGTTGTGTATGTAAGGGTTAGTGTTGGTTTGTAAGGATTTTGGTGTGCTTGTGCTGTGTGGGTTTTGGATAGGGGATTTGTTTTGTTTGTTGTTATGATGTGTCGAGTGTATGAGGTGCTGTGTTTGTGAACTGTCGATTATGTGGTGTCGGTGAAGTCGTTTTCGCTCTTCTGAACTTTCGATGTAGTCAAGTAGATCCATATATATATATATATATATATATATATATATATATATATATATATATAGTTTTTCATATATGTGTATCTACACACACACACACACACACACATATATATATATTATATATATATATAATATATATATATATATATATATATATATGTATATGTATATATATATATATATATATATATATATATTTATAAGGATTCACTTAAGAAGCTCGAAATACTGAAATATTGAATTTCAGTACTTCAGATCCATAATGTTGAATCCTGTAAAGAACAAAAACTCAGAAGCGTGAAATTAAAACTCTCACATACCAGATATTTTGAATTAGTGCTTCTGGTGTTTCACTCTTGTTATGGATTCAGGTAAGTGCTTATGTGTTAAGGGTTTTGAATAGGGGCTGTGGTGTGTGTTAGTGTGTTTTGTTACTGTGATGTGTGTGTGTGAGGAGCATGTAGCTTGTGTGGTGGTGTTTTGTGTGTTTTTGGATGTAGTGTGACCTTGGAGTGAGAATATATAAGTAGGGGGGTGTGGGGGGGGGGTGCAGGGGGGCTTGGCCCCCTGCTTTTATGTAGGAAAGGGCTTGCATTTGTGTGTGGGGAGGAAGGTGCGTGTTTGTGTACAGTAGAAGCGGTAATTCAAAATCACTGGTATGCGAGATTTTGAATTTCGCGCTTCTGAGTTTTCGTTCTTTACAGATTTGACTTTATGGGCACAAAATACTGAAATTCGATATTTCAGTATTTTGAGCTTCTAAAGTGAATCCATATATATACATATATATCTACTTTCATAGACCGAATGTACGAATCGCCGACACACAAGTTACCGACCCCAAACAACCGAAAACACACCACACCAACAACTCATAATACCGAACACCACAACACCGACACATAAAACGTCAACTACACATAACACACAACAACATATCCACTAACCCTAACCTAAACCCTAACGTCCGACACTACCGCACACTTACCCAACCCGCACCCTAACCCTAACTCACTTAACACACCCCTAAACCTCAACACCGTCACTATCGCACACTTACCCTACCTGCACCCTAACCCTAACTCACTTAACCCACCCTAAAACATTCAGCCCATCACTATCGCACACTCACTCCACCCGCATTCTAACCCTGACACACTTAACACTTCCCTACACTGCTCTACGTCACTTCCACACACTTACCTCCCCGGAATGCTTAGTCCGACACCACCGCACACTCACCTTTTCCACACCCTAACCTAAAATCCCTCAGTATCGTACACTTACCTGTCCGCTCCCCAATCCTAAATCTTCCATTTTCGCACACTTACCGTATCGCGCTCACACGCTGCCGTTGTCGGTCTCTCAGCTGTCGGGATATCGCGTTTTCGGTAACCTACCTGTTCGGTCGTTCCGTCTCGGTCTTCCGGGTGTCGGTGATGTGGCGCTTCGGTCTATGAAAGTAGACCCATATATATATATATATATATATATATATATATATATATATATATATATATACAAAGCATTAGTGAGTCCACAGTGTTTCTTCCCTATTGTTAAATGACTGTACTGCATGATATGTTTGGAAAAGCATCAGCAATTCCTACTGCTCACATGGTGTAGTGGTAGATTGCTCTGACTATAATATACAGGGACCTGGGCTCATGACCTGCAAGTGCTGTTGATTTTGTTGCTGGGCAGAATAGGGGCTGATGGAGACAGAGTGATTAAATCAGTTTTATGTGGCTTTAAGCGGGTTCACATGGTTTTGCATAACATTAAGCAATGCCAGGAAATGGTTAGTTCATTTTGGCTTCACTTAATCCCAGTTACACCTGCACTAGTTTCTTTAAAAGAAAAGAAAAAAGGGGTGATAGGAAAGTTGTGAAATAGGGGCATGCAGAGGGTAATACAATATGACAGGTAGCTAGGGATGTGCAGGACAGCTGTAGGGAAGGTCCATAGCTGTCCATTTCTTCTACAGCAACACCTGTGCATTTGTACAGAATTTGGAGTTGTATTTGGTCACTCACACCCCGGAGAGAGGGGTGAGGAAAACAGAAATGTGTCAAGCAATTAGACTAAATTACATGTGTCCAGCGGACATGTGTGCAAAATAGACAGCCATGTATGGGGCAATTATTTTTGGGTGGGGATAGTATCCTTTCTTTTATTTTTTAGGTGAGAGTGGGATGTTGGGGAAGGACTGTAGGAAGTAGGTTGGGTAGGGAGACAGAAAAGACAGACAAGACACTAGACAGGGATGGTATATGACACATGTGAGGGTAAACACCTTGGACAGCGAGGTTGGTTGGGAATCAAAGGCCCATGAGCCCCCAAATGGATACAGTGGGACTGAAATCCCCACCCATGGGCAGTCACCACTGCACTTTCACGGTCCAGAAGGTGGCTGTGCAGGGGGCTGGACAACAGGGAAAGCCTGCCCCTCAAGGTGCACCAGGCAGTCCTCCATATGGCTAAACCATTCATCCAACTCAGAGCAGATGATGCTGTGCACAATACCCCAGAACTTGTGGTGGGTGATGGGCTCCTCTCTGCACCTGTGCCCATGGGGGACAGGCTCCATCTCCTGAGGCAGTTCCACCTGAAAGTGGTGCAGGGCCTATGGAGGAGGACATTCCAGGGTGCATCCTAAATGTGTTGGGGCCTGGTGCCATGGCTATATGGGGCAGGACAGGTGAATCCAATGGGATCAGCCTTCCCAAAAGTGCTATGGTGTTGTGGCTTTCCAACAGTTATTGGTTAGTCATGCACAATACATTTCAATATTAGTTATAACAGCATGCACCAGTGTTCCAGTCAACTGACAACAATAGATTTGAAACAGTTGCATAGCAAACAGAACACATGCATAAATGGAACAACAGTAAGCATTATAACAACATGCCAGTTACATTGACTGCAAGAGGCCACCAATGATATTATTTGAACAAGGTATGTCAATATACAACCAATTAAATATATGAACAATAATAGAACACATGTCCCAACATTAAGTTTCGAGAACAACATACCCACTGAATATGAATAATAATTATTGATGCAAATAGGGGTGAGGGGAGAGAAAGAAGTCCATTAACAACTGTATAGGCTTCTATTTTTCACAGCAGTACTGATCAATGCTCTACAGGTCTGCCCTCACTTTACATCTACCTATGGCTCATAGCCACTATAGCACATACATACCTGGTAAAGTGTCAACCTGAAATGGTATGGGGCATCCATGACAACTCTGGATACATGACTAGAGATGACTCATACATGTCAGGGTTACATATATGACAAAGAATGGGTACCCTGCACTGATGCTTTGTGGGTGTACTACTGGCATACTCCACCTGGATTCCTATCTGTGTCCATGGTTATTGGCAGCAGTGCCCACTAGCCATGACAGCATGACACTTGAGAGACATGTATCGGAAAGAGTGCTTGGTGTATGTAACTATCTTGCTATCATTTGCAGGCATGGGGTTGGACAGTGGAACAGTTGTACACAATGTATTATACTCTTCATACAGCTACTACAAACATGTCTTTACCTGTATGACCTGTGGAGGAAATATCTGTTAACACTACTTGACTGTTTCTACAAATATTCAGGATTTCTTGAGTGAAAATATGCACACATTTTACTACCACTCCCAGATTCAAACAGTGGTGGGTGTGCGAAAAGGAACAACAAAGCATACCTCATCACACTGAGCTACTGGGGAACTGCTATTTTTTGCATAACTGATTTCTACCTAATACTCTCTTGGTTAGACAGTCTAACCTTGTAATCCTGGGATTCATGCATGATAAATAGTGTATTGTGTATACTCCTTTTACATAATACATTCTGGGAAGTAAAGGTTAGCAGGTGGCAATGCTGCAGGAGACACACTATCATACATTCCATATTACTATTCAGATTCAGATCTTAGTGCATGACATATTTTATATCTCATGTATATCTTGTTCTACAGCTCTGCAATCTACAGGTTGCATAGCAGCTGGTTCTCAGGACAACCTCAGTTAATGCATACTGTCAAAGCCATACTTGCTGTGAAGAACCTGTTCACATTCTATTTCTACTACAACAAAGCAGAGTAAACACAACAGTTTGTGGTATAAATCTTTATTACAGAGAAATGGCTCTTTTATTACTGGATATCCTGTAGATCGATATTAGTCTGACAAACATGTCATTTATTCATTAGGCACAGTACACACTACACCTACTGGCAGTAAACAATGTACACCTTCTACTTTATGCCACTATATACTGCAAGATAGATCTTTACTCACCAGCCTGTCAGCGCATCCATGTCAGTCTGTCTGCATGAACCTCAATGTTACTAGCCCTCTCTGCTGCAGCTGTAGGGATGAGAAACAAACATTATGCATACCTGTCTATCACATACCTTGGGTTAGCATCTGGTACACCTATATCTGTGATACTTACAAACTGCTGAAGCATGGTTGTCCCGAGCATCTTGGATCCATTGGGCCAATAGCACCCTCTTCCTTCACTTTAGGTGGGCATAGTGATGCTGTACCTGCTCACCAGTTCAGGGGATACCAGTGGTACTGGACAGGTCACGTGCCTGATGGTCCCAGGCCTCCACTTTATATTGTGAGCCCTGATACTGGCCTTGCAGCAGTCTGTCAACATGGCTTTCTATGAGGACTCCAAAATGCCCCAGTAATGCCCCTGAAAGCGTGAGTCCTTTCCAACACCTGACATGGTTCCTGCAGAAATTAAAAAAAAAAAAACAGTTTCTAGCTGTATTCTCACCTGCATGGTTTAAATAAGGCCATATTTCCACTCTTTGCCATCATTAGACTATTTTGAAAATGCTAAGCACTGCTTAACAGTGCCCAAATCCACTTAGCCGAGTTAAACCATGCTTAAAGAGGTAAATGCTGAGCACTACTTAACAGTGTGCAACTCTGCTTAGCTGAGCTGACTGCTGCTTAGTATTCATGTCTAAGCAATGCTTAAACTGGCTAAACTTAGCTGACCACTGCTAATTATTGCTCACTTTTCATATATGATTTGCTTTACATGATGTCCCTCTATGTAATTTCATTTCATTACCTCGGGGTGTGATATACTGTATGGGACACTTGTGTTTACATGGGGGTTTCATATGTTTTATACACTGACACTTCACTTTTGGACCTACTACACTCCCCTGGTTGACAAATATTATTTATTACCTCATTTAATAAACAAAAATGATTTTAATAATGCTTTCACATGTAAAAGTGATTAGCCTGATTTGGTGCTCGAACTGTGAGCTGTTGCATGCAAAGTGGAAGCTCTAACCACTACACTATTTCGTCATTGAGGATTTTATCTGTACACTTCTATTTAGCTCCTTTGGGATGTTTAAGCTATGCTGAGCACAGCGGCGCAATGCGCAAACCCGCTCAGCTTGTATTAGAAAAAAAATATTGAATGAATTTTAATTAAGTGTATTTTAGACTTTGTCCAGATTTTTGCCTCTAAGAGGTTGAGAGGTATGGACTCATACCACTCAACCTCTTAGAGCACGACATCTGGATAAATGCAGATTAACAGTGGTAGAATGGGAAACATAGGATACATTTTAAATGATGCTCTTACAAACTTACAAGTTGATAGAATAACAGGTTTTGCATTAGCATGGATTTTATGATGGGTATGCTAACACTTTTAATCTGCGTTTGTCCAGATTTATTGCTCTAAGATGTTAAGAGGTATGGTCATATCTTTCAACCTCTTAGAGCAAGAAATCTGGACAAACGCAGATTAACAGAGGTAGAATGGGCAAACATAGGGCACATTTTAAATACTGATCTTACAAACTTACAGGTTGATAGAATAACAGGTTTTGCATTAGCATGGATTTTCTGGTGGGTATGCAGTCTGGACATTCTGCGAGTATCTGTACAGTTGAGAAGTATGGTCCTAGTGCCATACGGCACTTTGACAATGCAGGGGGTGTATGACATTACCTGTCACACACACCCTGCATTGTTTCCTATCTAAATAGCTGCTTTCAGTGTCAGTGGACACTGAAAGCACTTCAAAAGTGCCTTACAGCACTTTGACAATGCAGGGAGGGGGGAGTGTGACAGTACCTGTCACACACCCTCCGCATTGCTTCCTATCTACATTTCCTGCTTTCAGTGTCTGCAGACACTGAAAGCACTTAGAGTGCAGAGGGCATGTTGGATGTGCGGGCACTACTAAAATATGCCCCCTGCACTCAGTAGTGTTCTTGTCCACTTAACCTTAGCAGTAGCATGCCTTCATGAATATGCAAGGCACACTGCTGTTAAGGCTATGTGGAAACAGACACGGTTCACTCCATGCAGGCATAGAACTATTCCTGCATGGAGTTTATTGATTCCTAGCCAAGTGTCTTCTTTTTGGACTTATTTTAGAAACTTCTCCCAAATACCGGTGTCGGTTAATTGTATTATTACTGATTCTTTGATTTACCTTTACTTTGGTCTGTCTTAGCCATTGTAAGAAGAGTTATAACTAAAAACTGGAAATGCAAAACATCTGTCTCTTTTAGTGAATTTGTTTGTCTAGCCAAATCTGTTTGTGAAAATGAATTCTCAACTATAAAAATGAGAACTAAAAAATGTAACTCAGTTCATGTCCTAGCAAAAATGTATTGATTTATTGGAAAACTACTAATGGTTTAGTCTTTTCAAAAACTTAATGATTTATTGGAAGAGTACTAATGGTTTAGTGTATATAAAATATTCTTGTTAGGAACCTTTGTAAATAGTTATTGTTTTGTCTTGTTATAAATTCTTTGGAATGTTGTTGGATTTGTTAAACTCAAATAAAAACAAAAAAAAAAATAGATATCTGGACTGGACCAATATCATGTAAAACTTTAAGGAGCTACCGCTGTCCATTAGTACTACAAGGGGAAATCCTGGTGTAAAATTCCTATGTCCCATCCATTCATCCAAGCTACATTTGATGTGGTCGGGAATGAGCTTTGTTTTGTGTGGATGGGGAGTGTTTTCCAGGGGACTGGTATCCTCTGCGAGAGGTACCTGTCCACTAAACCATTATGTTAATATTGCAGGAAAGATTCTGGTACCTGGATTGAGTATCACTGATACCATTTGACTGAATTTGAAGTGAGTCCACCAGTAACTGTTCAGAGGATGTCTTGTATGCTTGACACAGGTCTCCTCTTAGCAGCTTCTAAGTGACTGAATATAATGATCGGGCTTTGAGGCATTCAGTGTAGGACATATTATTTAGATCTTGGATTCTTTTTGTAAGTTATCTCTGCAGGTGTTACAGTTATTGCATGTGCCTGGACAGATACATGCCAAAAGGGGTATTATACTTAATGACTGACCCAATGAGGGCTAAGTAAAAGGGGTCAATGACATCCCTGGGTATAGAAACAATCCTCTTCTTTGTAAGTTGTACAATTTAGAACTTCTTTTACCTCACTCGGACACATGCTAGTCAAAGGTTAGGTCACTGTCCACATAATTTCCCAACTCCCAAACTACTGGATCAGCTCTAAAGGGTATGTTATCAATGTGTTATTTCCCTAGTGAATCTGACTTTTTAAAGGAAATGATAATGCATTTTTTGGCATAATCCATGAGTTTGGCAGCAGTTATTTGTCTGGGACAAGTCTTTATGTAGGATGTCTATGTCCTTTGGAAATTCAATCACTGCTTCTAGCTTGCAATCATCCAGAAAATTAATTAGCCAAGCCCTTTGGTATTGGCTTTTACTTCTGAGAAGTAAATTCTAAACAGAAAAGTTTCCAGCAGTGAACCCTGCAGGACTCCACTGATGACTGGTTTCTTTGTGGAGGTTTTTTTTCTCTATTTTGATCTCCTGCTTCCTCTCTGTGAGCCAGCTGGCAATCCAAAGATTGAGACAAAGAAGTTTATTCCTAGTTCATGAAGTGTTTCTACTATGTCTGAGTGGGGGATTGTGTCAAATGTCTTGGCCAAGTTGACATAAATGGTGTGTAACATTTTACCTTCATCCATTGCTTTGGTGACCTTTTCATAAAAGTCCATCAGGTTGAGTAAGCATGACCTGCCTTTGAAAAATCTAGACTGAGATAGATTCAGTGTTTGGAGGTTCCCTGTGTCCCTGTTGATTAATTCCATGATCATTTTTTTCCATGGCTTTGCATGTGGGACTGGTCAGATGTATGGGTCTTTAATTGCCTGGGTCTGTGGAAGGTCTTCCCTTACATAGGGCAATAATTGTTGGCTGTTCTCCATTCACTTGGTAAAAAACTTCTATGAAGGCTAAGGATCATTGTTATTAGAGGTGTTGCTAAATTTTGATTGGATCAAATAAACACATTCATACTTGGCAAATAAATAAATACTCACATGTTTAAATGTTCCAAAGCATTTTAAAGATATGAAATGGAGAAGATAAGAATATTTTCTTGATTTACTGTACTTGCACTTGCCTTATACAGTGGAAACTACTGTTTTGTGCATTTTTAAAACATTAATTTAATTTTGTAACAAAAATCATCATTTCTCTGTTTGTTGGCTTTTTATAGTTCAGTTTGCCTCCAGATCACTTTGCACAAGGATAAATTAGACAAGGACTTGGTTGGTGGTTGGTTGTTGTTTAATCTGCACTTGAAAGCCATTTTTTTTCTGTGATTTTAGATTAACAAATTCCAGGATCTTCCATCTTATGGCAGAAGGTATTTAGCTGATCTCTCTGAATGGCGAAGCACTCCAGGGAGCTCAAAATGTTTTTGTTTATTGGCAAGAGAGCATGGGAGACATTTTCAAGCTATTTTTTCTGTTCTATAAATTAGAAGAGTTTGCAAAGCCATGTGCTGAGTTCCACACAGCTGTACAATGCTTTTCAGATGTTTCAACTGCACCTAGAGTCACCTAGGCTATGATAAGAATATTTTATGTTTTTAATGCACTTGTACTTGCTATATACAGTGAAAGCTGCTGTTTTGAACATTCTTTAAAGCATTTATTTAATTTTGTAGCAAAAAACATCAGTTCTCTATTGGCTTTTTCTAGTTCTGTTTCCTTCCAGAGCACCTTGCAAAAGAGTGGATTTGCCAGGATCTTACTTGTTTGGTAGTTGTATGTTGTTTAATCTGTACTTGAATTTTACTTTTGTTGTGTTTTTACATTAAAAAATTCCAGGATAATCCATCTTCTGGCAAAAGGTGTTTATATCATTTCTCTGAGTGTTGAGAAGCACTCCATGGAGTTTAAACTGTGGTCATTAATTGTCTAGAAGGCATAGGAGTCCGTTTTCCAGCTTTTTTATCTGCTTTAAATCAGATGTGCTTGAGCAAAGTTGTCCATTGTGCACTGGTCCTTTGTCATAGCAAATGTCTAGACAGTAAAAGTTAAGATTAGTTCCAAACCCGTTAAACAGCATGATATTGTGTGGCATAAAGCTTAGAGCAGCTAGCTTGTGTATCTAATAGCACTAACACATCATAGCACTATACAGCATATTGCATTTAACCCCAGAAGCTACTCTAGGAAACCCCTGTTAAAACCCAGTCCTTACTCCTAAACAGACAATTCCATTAGAGGACTGGGCAATATGGATATGCAATTTCCTAATGCCTCTGTAGTCAGATTGGTGGGTATGGGCATCCTAAGGCAATGTGGCAATTGTCTTAGGTTTTCAAGACAACCAGTTAATCGTTAAAGAAAATAGCATGGTATGCTAGAGATGTAAACACGCTACTTCCTTGGAGACAAAAATCACACATGGAAATGGGGTTTCCAAGTATGCCCACACCACATCTCTCAGACATATCACTCAGCACACACAGATTGTTTTAAGCTGAGGTGCTTAAAATAAATCTTCACAAATCTCAAAGACCTCCAAATCCATATTACAGCATCACTGCTCTTCAGCAATCACTAAACACACAGCAAAAGAAGCAGCAAATATCTCACATAAGCCTACTCCCGAAGGTCCCTCAAAAGGAAAGCCCAAAAGGCAAGCATATCCTTTTCCTAATACTCTTATCATTGGGGACTCCACTGTGGAACACACAGATACCCCACTCTCCAGGTTAGACAAGGAGAAGATTATGGTTAGCTGGCTATCTAGAGCCGGGATCCACAATATCATGCATGCACTCAAGTCACTGCACCCCAAGTACCAGTCTGATTCAATCAGAGTCCATGTGGATGTAAATGACTTTAGACATACCTCACTGCACTACATAAAAAGAGATATAATGGATCTCTCAGAATATATGTCACAGAGAGATACAAACTAGTAATCCAACCAAGCAAAATAAACAAAGAACAACAGCTGTTGTAGCACTAGAGGAAAGCAACACACAGCCAGCAGTTATAGCAATCAAATCTATTCCATTTAAGAGCTTCCATTCTTACTTGTTTCAGAAGTTTATCAGAACAAAGCACACCATTAAAATCAGTTTTTAATACCACTCAAAATATAATCACGTTTAAAATAAACCAATGAAAAGGAACCAAAATTACAAAGTGCCAAAATTCTTTAATTTTAGAACAGGTTTAACTAAGCAGGCTTCATTTAGACCAGGGAAGAATGAAACATTTAATCAAAGTTACCACTTAGGTTCACAAACATTTAAGTGTTCAGCAACTATCTTACCCTGGGGATCACCTTTAACCTGCTCAATAGCCATAAAACCAAACCTGTCATTATTAAAATCAATTAAATTTTTATACAATGTATTCATAATTTTATTATTCCTTATATCCAAGAGATGCTCCTATATATGGTCCCTAAGTCTTTTGCATGTTTTGCCTACATAAAAAGCAGAACAACATAAGTATTGAGTCAAATAGACCACATTTCTGGAATTACAGGTAATATATCCATTAATTTTAAAAGAAATACCTCTCACAGTAAAACTTTCACTATTAAGAATGTTACTACATTGTGAACAAAAACCACACTTATAGGCACCGGTCCTGCATGTAGTTGTGTTTTTACATCTCACTTTACCATCTTCCAAGTCATGTTTCTGTCAAATAAAAATAAATTTAAATTTTTACGTATACATTCTGTTATACCATAACTAAGCAGTGTGAATCTAGAAATAAACAATTTCTTGGTCATATCAAAGGGAGTAGCACTACACTATTCCATCTCATTACTGTGTACTATTGGCTTGTTTCCCAAGACAGGTGTATATATACCCATTTCTCATTTAGTTTCAACCTTTGTTCTTATTTCACTTAAAAATTCAATAGGATACCCTTCTTAACAAACATATTTATTAAAATATCATGTTCACTATAACATTTTTCAGTTTCAGTAATCATTCTAGCAAGACGCTGGCCCTTAACCATTGACTTTTTTCGATGCCTAGGATGCCAGCTAGAAAAATGGAGATTATTAGAAAAGTCGAGTTTCCAGTAAATATTTGAAGTATATTGCTTATTAATCAAATATTTATCCACTTCAACAACCAAAAAAACTATTTTATTTTTATTGTACATACAAGAAAATGATAGAAAATCAACAATGCTATTAATATATACCAAAAATTCCTGGAGCTTAACAAATGCATCATTCCATAAAACAAAAATATCATCCAGGAATCTGGTATAAAGATTCCAACAGTTCTTAAAATAACTATTGTAAATATACCAGTTCTACTATTCAGCAAATACATAGTTAGCAAACACGGGGGCACAAGCCGATAATACTGTCCCTCAAAATATTAAAAATTATTTTCAATACAATTTCCATCAATACCACTACTGCATTAATTTTATCCATACCCAAATCTGTCCATTTATGTAACTGCCTTTCAAACTAAGATAAACCTAACTCATGAGGTAGGCTTTTGTTCGCAATGTGGTAGCATTCGTATTAATGAAAGTTTTACTGTGAGAGGTATTTCCTTTAAAATTAATGGACATATTTCCTGTAAGTCCAGAAATGTGGCCTGTTTGGTTCAATGCTTAAGTGGTTCTGTGTTTTATGTAGGAAAAACATACAGAAGGCTTAGGGATCATACATAGGAGCATCTATTGGATATAAGGAATAATAAAATTATGACTGCATTGTATAAACATTTAATTGATTTTAATACTCACAAGTTTGGTTTTATGGTTATCAAGCAGGTTAAAGGTGATACCCAGGGTAAGATAATTGATGAACACTTAAATGTTTGTGAACTTAAGTGGCAACTTGATTAAATGCTACAGTCTTCCCTGGTCTGAATGAAGCCTGTTCGATTAACTCAGTTCTATAATTAAAACGATTTGGCACTTTGCAATATATGGTTCCTTTTCACTGGTTTACTTTAAACGTGATTGTATTTTGAGTGGTATTTAAAAATGATTGTAATGGTGTATTGTAGTTCTGATGAAGTTCAACACAAGTAAGAACGAAAGTGCTTAACTTGAATAAATTTGGTTACTATAACTTCTGGCTTGTGTTGCTTTCCTCTGGTGCTGCAGTAGTTGTTCTTACAGAGCGGTGAAAGCCTTGCATTGAGCAGCATTCTAGGTTCACCGAGGATGAGGTCATAGTGCAAACATAAAATGACTAATTTTAATAATCGGCTTAGTTTCTAGTGAGACTCCAGGGGGATCCAGTATTAGTCAGTATGGGAGGACATGGTCAACAGACCATGTTGCTTTGCCAAGGATGGGCTGCACCTGTACCCTTTAGGCTTTTAGATATTAATTAAAACTACCACAAACCAAACACAATTCACCTCCAACTCCACATACACTTTTCCTTGCATAAATGATTATTGTTCGATTGTTCCTGTTTTAAAACATCAGCACTAGTTAATTTCTTAAATGTTTATGTTTTCCAAAATGACTTTATTGTTAAATACTCATTGTTCCAGTCTTAGTTTTTTACTCATGCATTTATAATTAGATTGCTAGCTGAGTTTTTTTTTTAAAACAATACTATGTTTTATTGATGTATTTATTTATTTCAGCTTGCTATTGGTCTACTTAATTATTTAATTCAATGGGATGTGCTATTTAACTAAGTATGTTTGATTACTGAGCAGTTTTGATAAAGTCCTTTTTACGACGAAAGCGCTCAACTGCTATTTCTTGTTACTTTGTATTAATAAATTCATTCATTTTATGATATCTGAAGTTCCTATATTTGTTCCACAGAAGTTGGAGGTAATTGTGTGTGGATCTTGTTTTCAGTACCTCTTGGTTGTTCTTTTTGGCATTTTTGGTTAAAACTTTATCCACCCCTTTAAAGCCTTTTTAGGCAATCCCAAAAAGACAAAACTACCAACATAGTGAAAAAGTCGCCAAGCAACCTTAAGATGTTACTTCTCAATGCTAGAAGCCTAAACAAAAAACTCCACACCCTTCACGCCCTCCTTGACTTGGTTTAAAGCCATAGAAAGTACTCCTGTGGTACAAGTTACATAGCCTTCCATACATTTAGATCAACAACATCACAAACTGGTGCCAAAGGTGGAGGTGTCTCAATCAACATTACACTTGGAAGAGCCCTCGTGGTTGTTAGCCTAGTAACAAACTATGAACCCATAAACAATTAATATTAAGCATGATGCTGTTGCTATTTATATAAAGAGGTAGCATTCCCTGATTATCAGAAATACTGGTCATGTCATTCATGATCAGAGTTTAAGATCAGTCTCTGGATGCTGGAAGGCCAATAAAGACAACAGCTGTGAAGTTACTACTGTGTTTCAGAGAGGAAAGCAAAAAATACTGAAGAGCTTCTAATACATGACTGGCTGTGCCAGTATTTGCACAGCAGAATCTCTCAGATACTTAATCTATCACAACACAGTCAAATTTAGCTATGAACAAATGTTAACTATGTTTCACTTTATAAAAAAAGTCTTAGATGAAAGTCATTTCAAAGGGAAAGCTCTAATGGTTCTAATAGGTGAATTTAATACATTTATTCAAGATATCTGTGTACTTCACTGAGAAAAAAGATAGGGTGCACACAATACAATATGCTCACTGAAGTTGTAACAGATATTATACTGTTTCTAAATAACTATCCACATAATTATCCTAAGGCATGTCATTGTTCTTGCATTTTTAGGTTTGTTTGACCATTTTTATGCATGCAAGAATGTGTTTGTGTATCTCTTTAGTGACTGAGATTTCCTCCTGTGTTCATTAAAGCCATTACTTTTAAAAGGGACCTGGGTGTAACATATAACATTACTGATGGATTTACTACACATCGGCAAGTCAAATGGCCTCAAAAATATCCAGTCTAGGGATCTAAACCTCTTCTGTAACATCAACAGAATGGTTTGGGGAGACAGGTATATCTTGCAGAGGATACCACTGCTCTGGAACAGATTCCCCATCCACATAAAACGAAGTTCATTCCTGTCCATATTCAAGCACAACTCGGATTTATGGATGGGAAACAGAAAATTTACTGCAGGACTGCTCCTGCACTACTAATGGACAGAGGTGGCTCCTAAATGCTTTATCCCATGCACAGTTCTCCTCAAATTATCTGCAATGTGATCCCAGTTATTCTCCTTACGGGTAATATATAATTATTGACCATGGGATAGGTAAGTCCAATCTCTAATCAAATGAGATAGGTTAATTCAAGCACAAAAAGAGGAACCAGCTAGGCCTAAAATGGCCTGGAAGGGCAGCTAGCCTAGTGCTTACTTATGAAATTATAAAGAATACATCAGAATATTGCAATTCTATTAATACAAAGCATATGTTCAAATAATACAATTCTGATAACACAGATCATAAAATCGAAGAGCAGAGTTATATATGGAAAATCAGATAAAATAGTGTGAAAACATTTCTTTGTTATTGGCAGACAACCTAGATCACACATACAGATACTTTAGAAGTCCATAATCCAAACATAGTTGTTACTATCACAACACTAGCATGTTATTCAGTTGAGTTCCATGTTAAAATGGTAGCAGTTACTTAGTAGAGAGTGCAATGGGGGGAACTTACTAAAGCCTACACAGTCTTTTACTGTGTAGGCATCGTGCCACTCTGCTTACACGAACTAAGTAGGTTTGCAATCAGTAAGCACTGTTAGGCAGCACGCATGCACACCCCGATACAGGAAGTTCCATGGCATGCAAATCACCCCATAAGCAGGTGAATATCATGAAAATGAGTCAGGTAGAGTGATCCAGCAAGCAGATAGACAGCTCTGCAGACCACATGTCATTGTCTGCAGTGTACATGGAAAAATTCCATGTACATGAATGTGAAAAGACAAAAGGGGCTGTAAAACAGCAGGTGAATGGACAGAAATGGCATAACACACAGATATGAGTGAAGCTATCCTCTGTGTGTCTCAAATGTTACAGGAAATATATTAAAATAAATATATTTTTTAATAATCTGAGCCTGTTTGCATGGTGCACCTCTGTGCACAAACATGCCTTATATAAAAAATAAATAAAGAAATAAAAATGTGGAAAAACTCAAAATTAATATCATGAGACAGAAATGTATTACAGGACCCTGTGTGCAGTATTCACAATGGTGCACTGGTGCTGTTCCTAACATGGTAGGGCTTGGAAGCATGTAGCATCTAGGGCAGGGGTCTGCAACCTGTGGCTCTGGAGCCGTATGTGGCTCTTCCACCCTTCGGCAGTGGCTCCCTGTAGCGTTGAAGAATAATGGCCACTCTACCGTACAACACACACACACACACACACACACACACACACACACACACACACACACACACACACACACACACACACACACACACACACACACACACACACACACACACACACACACACACACACACACACACACACACACACACACACACAAACTCACACAGAGCGATTGATCGATGGACTTTATTTTGCTCTTATAAACTTATAAGCTTGCTAGAATAACATGATTTCTGTTGCCATTCATTCTACACACACAGAGCAATCAAGTGATCCCCTGGCAGCAGCAGCACCTCCTGAAAGGCTTCCATAACTCTCAATGTCTTACCACAAGAAATCTGAACAGAGCCATAAATAAAGGGGAACAAAGGAACAAAAATAGGGATGGACTTTCAATATTTCTCTTATAAACTTAGAAACTTGCTAGAATAACATGGTTTCAGTTAACATGCATTTTCCACACACACACACACACACACACACACACACACACACACACACACACACACACACACACACACACACACACACACACAGTTACCTCTCAACTGTGCAGATTTTTGCAGAATGTCCTGACTTTTGTCTCATATTTTTGGTCTCTTTCTCGTAAAATTGTCTTTTTCTGACAAATTATTGAGAGCTGAAGTCAGAAAAAATAGACAGACATTTGAGTTTTAGACTTCATACCCTTCAGAGAATTCATGCTAATGCAAAATATGTTATTCTATTAACTTTCTAAGTTTGAAATAGCAATATTCAAAAAGTGTCCCTATTTTTGGGCCTTTGTGCCCCACTATTTATGGCTTTGTCCAGATTTCTTGTTCTAAAAGGTTGAGAGATATCACACACACACACACACACACACACACACACACACACACACACACACACTCACACAGATTGAGCAATCCCAACAAAGGAACAAAAATAGGGACGGATTTTAAATATCGCTCTTATAAACTTAATTATTTTATATTTAGGATAATAACTATATGCAAAACTTTATACACCGTGTTATCTTCATTTTAGAGGTTAAATAGGTTTTGTGGCTCTCAATGAATTTTATTTGGTGAGAGAGGGGCCAAAATGGCTCTTTTGATAGTGAAGGTTGCAGACTCCTGATCTAGGGTGTGAGCACAGATCCCTATGCAACTGAGGTGGAGTTACTGAATAGCATAATGGGGTAATCATGTCTGCAGATCCCCTGCATGTAGGCACAGAACCATGTTAGTGTCCACACAGGAGGTAGCTGATATCAGGAGAGGGTGTGCCCACTAACTTCTTAGCTGATTGGAGCACAGCTGTGCCTGGTTGCACGGATGTGCGTCCTGCTGAGTGTACAAGTCTGGGGGATGTGCACTGATTTCTAAGCTTTGTTTAGCTATGGGGAGTGTATTTCCACATGTTTGTGTGTCGCTCCACTGTGCTGAGTGTTAAAATCTGGGGTGGTGTCCACTGACTGCTAAGCTTTGTTCACCTACACGGTACATATTTCCACGTGTTTGCACTTGTTTATATGGTTCGCCACTGTGCTGAGAGTATGTAAAAGGCCAATGATGTCTTAATCACTGTTCATCCATGTTTAACCTAAACTAAGGCCATTAAATGAAGTTAATGATATACTAGGCAGGTGCAATGCATCATAGGTAGCCAATCACGCAGGCAGCACCTACAGTAGAGCACTATAAAGTATGCATACACCCTACAATCTGATTTTTCCCGCAAAGTCTGCACCACTGGAGTACAGACTTGGGAATTTTAACTGAAAGAATGCTAGGGGCTGCTGCAGGTCTGCTACATCTGTATGTGCTAGATACTGAAGGCAATGCTGCTGCTGCTGACAATAGGCAAAGAAGGAGAAGAGTGTTCAGGCCCAGGGTAATCTTCCAGGAGCTACATGAGCTGGATATTGTAGAGTGCTACAGGGTGAACAGGGGCATACTACAAGAACTCATTCAGCTCTGTTGCCCTAAACTCAGTCCAAGAGACAACAGAGGGGACTCCATCCCAGTGGAAACAAAGGTATGTGTAGCCTTTAAGATACTAGATGAAGGTACTTTCCAAAGACCAACTGGGGACATGATGGGGGTCTCACAGGAATCATCATTCAGGATACTTCACCAGTTCCTGGATGCCATGCTACCACATGCCAGTGAGCTCATTCAGGTGCCTCGATATATCTGCTAAAGTCCTGCAGTATTTTCCAGCCACATGTGCACATATGTTCACGGTATGTGCCATGCTACACAATATGATCCTGTGGAAACATCTGCAGCAGGATCAACAAAGGGAAGGGATACTCAGCCCCCCACCAGTGCCTAGGTCACTACAGCCACACTTACAGGAGGACTCGTAGGAGGAGCCCCCTGATGACGTCCCTGTAGGCAGATGTAGGCATGCCCATTACACCCTGGCATTGGCTAAGAGACAATGCATAGCACATTCACTGACAACCTAGGGCCCTAGGGACTGACACCTTACTCCTACTCACACACATATATTAAAATAGCTGATGCCTGGCAACCCACACAACCTGTACTTATCCATGTATTGGCTTTGTACTGCCTGCAGCAGACAGAGTCAGCTCTGAACTACAGTTCTGTCAACTGCTGCATTCGCAATGTAAGTCTCTAACCTACACACTAATTGTAGTGATTACTATAATAAGGTATTGTATATATGGATCTGCTACTGTTATACAAAGAAATATAGTGGGTTATATGTCCAGATTTAACATTCACATGTGGCTATGGATACCCAGGACAGTAGTATGTTTTCCTTAATATTCACTAGGCATCATGGTTGGAATAATCCTGACATCAGGCAAGGGAGATGTTAACCAGTGGGATCACATGATATGTGGACTACTGTCTACCCAAGCTGATCACGTGCTGCTGATCCCCCACCACTAACACAGCAGTGCATGCATATAACCGCTGTAACTGAAAATCAGCTATGGTATATCAGTGGACTAGGCAATCTCAGGGCTGTAACACAGATATTGCTCACACATTGTATCTCTCTCTTCACAGAGGATAACAATGTACATATGTATGCTGTTGATTGTGTGATGAATGACTCCTTTCTGTCTAGTGACCTGTGTGGCTCAGTGGACTAGGGAAGCTAGCATGGGTGATGGTGTTGATTGTTCTAATCTGGAATTACTCACATCTTTTGCATGTCAGGTAAGTACTATGTTGGTGTTTGCACCGAATGTCATACCTCTCAACCTGTTAATGCAAGACATGTGGAGAAAGCCAGAAAGATTGGGGGCACATAGGGACAGATTTTAAAGACTGGTCACATAAACCTAGACAGTTCCAGGAATTAAAGGTGTTGCATTATCACATATGTTCTGAAGGATATAAATTCTAAAACACAAATGTTTGTCTGTAGGTGGTAGAATGTATTGATGTCAACATTCAATAAATCACCTGAATACCACAAATGTATGAGGAACAGACCAAACATATGAGGCACAACTCTGGATATTCTGTGGAAATCAGGTGAGTTGAAGAGTATGAAGAATGTCAGTCTGTTGGTGATGTAACATTACCAACCTCAGTCACATATTAACTACAGCAGACAGCTGGGGAATGCTGTGGACATTTTGATTAAAGTGCAGTACTGTACAAACAGGGGCTGATGTTAATGTTTGTAACATACAAAATCCTGGACTGGAGTACAGGTAGGTGTGGCCTGGAGTCACATTGTAAGTACTGACAGTCCTACTGGGCATGTCCGTACACTTAGGAAAACCAGGCCCACTTCCATTACCCCATCATTGAAATGACCTGTTATGTATAAATTGTCTATGCATACAGACATATATGTATGCATATCCATCTTTCAGTTTCTCTCTCACATGCATAGTATCACTATGTAGTGCGAAATAGATATATATTGATATATATTAAAATGATACATAGACTCCCCCATATATCTACATAATGCATATACATATCATGCACACACACAGCTACATTTATATATACATCCCTGTTATATACAGAAATATATATCCCTGCCCACGGTTTCGCCTAACTGCAAGCAGCCACATATGGCCATACTGGTAACTGTACATACATAGGTAGGATAACAACAGTTATCTCACTGCTGGGATACTAAATGCAGATAACAGTACAAAGGAATAGCACCTTGCAGGCCATAGATGCTGTTCAACACAAGCCTAGTATATGTAATGCACAAGTACTATGCCTGCAATCACATATACAACAGACATAACCTGTGGCATGTGCAAAAATTACTGTGATCTGTAAATACAACAGACATAACCTGTGGCACGTGTGATAAGTACTGTGATCTGTAGTGTACAAGCCTAGATCAGAAGGGATTCTAATCTCGCTCCAGCCCACTTGATGTGTGTGTGTATACTCACCTGCAAAACAGACATGCCTTCATGGGCTATCCGCTTGCAACGGTTATGCACTTTTTGGGCCTGTAACTTGCTGCTGTCTTCCAGACTGCCTGATTATGTCAACCACCTTAAGACTACCAGCTGATAAACATAACAGACCCTCCTGAGAGACCAATAGTTTCTGGGGTTGGGGACTATTTACAAAATGTGGTAATTTTTTTGGAGGAACAATTGAAAAGCTATACTTCTAGGGTGCCATCACATATTAGAATAGTCAAGAACTCTGTGAATTGGTTGGGGGGGATGCATTGGGAGTCTGATTTTTCTGGGCCTGTGTAGATGTGAAAGCTTTGTATACTAGTATCAGTCATGTTTTGGGCTTGGAGGCTGTAGCCAGGATGTTGAGTGAGGAGCCTAGAACAAGTTATATTTTGCAACCGTTGGAGTTCAGCCTGACACACAATTTTTTTGAATTTGAAGAGAAGCTGTTTTTACAGAGGGGAGGCACCGCTATGGGTGCCTCATTTGCTCCCTGTTATGCCATTATATTTATTAATTTTTTTGAGAATAAATTAATTTATAATAAATATTTTTTCATCAATAGGGTTATCATCTATAAGAGGTATATAGATGATTTGATTTTTGTGTGTTGAGGAGAAGTAAAACAGTTTGAAGAATTTATAGCTGAACTAGAAAGAAATGAGTTTGGGTTGTCATTTACTTTCAAAACCAGTAATGACGTGGTACAGTTTTTGGATTTGGAACTTTATGTGGGACAAGATGTATCTGTCCAATTTAAGCCTTATCACATGGAAACTGCAGCTAATATTTTTTTATTGGCTTCTAGTATGCATCCCCCCACTTATTGGATTCATTACCATATGGGAATATAGACATATTTTTAATAATATGTCTGATAAGAAAATGATAAATCAGGAGTTCATGAAAGTAAGAAATAAGATATCCTCTAGAGGTTATCCTACAGACTTGTTAGTTAGGACAGAAAACAGAATCTTAGGCATTCGACAGAGGGGCAATGGTGGAGTAAAAAGAAGGAGGGAAGAACGATTTCAAGGTGAAGAAATAAGGAAGGTGTTTTTTGTAAGTAGATTTTCTCCTTTTTCCCATATATTAATGAAGTTAGTTAGAAACTTTTGGCCCATAGTTGCGCAGGGAGAGTTAACTAAAGGTGTATTTCCAGAGAATATATTTTTTCATATAAAAGATGTTTGAATTAAAACAGTTATTAAATAGGTGGAGCAACAGGGCAGGTGTTTGGGTAGGATGTCATCCCTGTCATAGATGTAAAGTTTGCCCGAAGGCAAGGAACCTGCATGGTAGTAGTATCAATGATAGAAAAAAAAAGCAATGCAGAGTTTCTCCTGCCAGTCCCGTGGAGTAGTGAAAATCATAGGATGTGGCTGTTCACTAAGTAGATGGGTATATTGGACAGACTAAAAGACAGGTTAAGAAACATATTTTGGAACATATGGGGGGCATCAGTCACAGAAGATTAGATAGTCCAGTTGCTCATTATTTTTGTTTGAATCGTGGATGCTCTGATTCATTTTTATTTTTTAGCGTATTAGCCAAGCCTTTATATCAACATGGGGAAACATATAATGAGTAATTGTCAACCTTAGAAACCAGGTTCATCATTAATTTCAATGCATTATTTCCTTCATGTCTCAACCTGGAGGTTAATATTAATGTATAAAACTAATATAAATGTTTGTTAAAAAATTCATTCATAATGAAATGTGTAATTCATGTTTGCATTCTAATATATTATTTTTCCTTCAGGTTTCACCTGGAGGTTGATATTTATGCATAAAATTCAATGTAAAGGTTTATTTAAACGTTTATTCACACATAAAATGTGCAAATTGTATTTGTGTCTAGATTGGGACATGAGAATATTAACAGGGTTTTCAGAAAAAGGAAAATGCCACTTTAAATGTAATTGTTGCAATTCATGATGTCATTGTAATTAAGTAATTAATGTATAAATGGTGATTTTGTATATAAAGATATGGTTTTGGCGTATAAGTTATCCCTTGAAGGCTTTTTAGAATAGGTACCAGGAGGTGCCAGTAAAGCTGTCAAGCATTTTTCATCTTATAATCCACAAAGAAATACCAAACGTCCGTAAAACCAACCGTTTAATAAAACTGATAAACTGAAGCGCTTTGCGGAGCACTTTTTGTTCAAGTAATACATGAACTTCATCAGATGCCATAAAATCAAACAGTGCTTATTTAAATAATATACGTAATCCATCAGCTGATAAATTAATTAAGAGCATTAAAGGAATATATTCCTTATATCAAATCAACACATAAATGCCATGCTTAGTTACAAAATTCTATAAAATACTTAAATCTCCCATTCAGGCATATCACATAATCAAAACAAAGACACAAAACACAAAAGAGAACACAGAAAAAAGCAGTCTAACATAACTAGCAGCTACCACAATATAAACATAACATAACCCTATTCTTTTAATTCCATTTCTATGTACATATTTATAAAACATATACTTTTCTATCTTTTAATTTATTTATATTATTTATATACATACATGTACGCAAATATATGTGTATATATATATATATATATATATATATATATATATATATATATATATATATATATACACATACACATACTATATTCTATATTTATTTCATTTCATTTTAGGAACATCCACTAGACTTCATTTATTCTTATATTACCCAGGTCTTATATATCCAAGTATTTAATTACCTATGGAGGCTTTTAAGTTTTAATATAGCCATAATTGAACACATATCATTAAGGCCCGGCCACTTATATGCATACAGTCTAATCTGCCATAATAGTTCTTGCCTTTCAAGTTCTATTTCAACTGGTCCCCATCTTATATTATGTAACAGTTGGTCCAGAATCCAGAATTTGAATACATGTGTGGGGTGTTCTAACACATGCTTGGCTAATGCATCATCTTGCTTACCTTTGCTTATACTATAAGTATGTTCGTAGATTCTATCCCTTATTCTACGAATAGTTTTGCCCACATAAAAGCATGGGCAAGACTGGCATTTAGCCAAGTATACCACCATTTTGGAATTACAGTTAAATCTACCTTTACTTTTTAAATTCAAATTTTTGATAGTCATTGTATTATTCACCAAAATGTATTTACAGTAGGGACAGGATCCACATGTATACATACCCCTTTTTTTATTATTGAAATTATTATTATTTTTATGTATATCTTCCAAAAGCTCTTTAAAGTTCCTGTCTCTCCTTACTGTAAATTTTGGTTCTTCCCCTATTTTTTCTATTAGTTCTTTACTCTCTTTTAGAATGTTCCAATTTTTAGATACAATACCTTTCAAAAAGTAAAAAATTGTGGTATACTTGGCTAAATGCCAGTCTTGCCCATGCTTTTATGTGGGCAAAACTATTCGTAGAATAAGGGATAGAATCTACGAACACAACAATTAATTTAACAACAAATGTTAATATTTCATCATAATAACACATAACAATAATCAACCACAGTTTTCCAAAAAATAGTTACTTTAACAAATTATGTTAATATTAAATCATAATAATACATAACAGTAATGAATAAATTAAGATACAGGGTGGATAGAGAGAGTGAGAAAAACATTCCATTAGTGACATTGCTTAAAGTGCTAGTGTACTATTCCATTGAGGAATAATAACACAATAAATGTAAACAAATATACCCCTACTATGCACAGATTACGTATAAATATGTATGGTAAAAACAAAAATTATCAATAAAACATAATATAAAAACACACAATGAATGTATAGTAATAACCATCTAGAACACTCTTATAAGCATAAATCCAAAAAGCATGCAGCACTTTAAGCAATTATTAGCTGCTGGATGTTTAATTAAGGTTATTTTAACCAATAGGGTTTACCCAGTATGTATTTAAATCCTTTAGTTTTTTTATGTGTTTGTACGTTTGATGAAGCCTGTAGGTGAAAGCGCTAATGTGTTTAATAAACTGGTGTACATCGAATCATATTATTTTAATGTCTGGAGTGAAGCTGAAGTAGATTGACGTTTTTTCATGAGAAGTGTTTCTTGATTTAGAGAGAAAGTCGTTTCAGTTGGCTATACAGTGTGGACTTTTTACGTTGGTTTTGGAACCTTACTGCCAGTGACCCTGTATCCATTGGTGTGCTTTATAATACATTTACATATCGTGCACACACACAGCTACATTTATATATACATCCCTGTTATATACAGAAATATATATCCCTGCCCACGGTTTCGCCAACTAACTGCAAGCAGCCACATATGGCCACACTGGTAACTGTACACACATAGGTAGGATAACAACAGTTATCTCACTGCTGGTATACTAGATGCAGATAACAGTACAAAGGAATAGCACCCCGCAGGCCACAGATGCTGTTCAGCACAATCCTAGTATATGTAATGCACAAGTACTGTGCCTGCAATCACATATACAACAGACATAACCTGTGGCACGTGCGATAAGTACTGTGATCTGTAATGTATAAGCCTAGATCAGGAGGGATTCTAATCTCACTCCAGCCCACTTGATGTGTGTGTATACTCACCTGCAAAACCAACATGCCTTCATGGGCTATCCACTTGCAATTGGTATGCACTTTTTGGGCCTTTAACTTGCTGCTGTCTTCCAAGCTGCCCTCTTCTACAAAGCCTGTTGATGTCAGCCACCTTAAAACTACCAGCTGATAATGCAGCATCAGTCGTAAATCATGGAGCATGTGATAAATACTGTGATCTATAGTGTATAAGCCAAAATAGGTAGGGGTTCTAATATCATTCCACCCAACTTGGTGTGTGTATATCCATATGGCATATGTATGATAACCTTCGTAACTTAGATATAGGTAGGGTTTTGCATTAATTTATTTGTAGCGGGTGATATGGCCTCCCAAATTACTGATCACAACAAGGCTTGCTGAAATCAGCAAGCATTATATGTTCTGTACTGATAGTACTAGCAGACATGAGGTGTGCTGCGTGCATTGGTTACTGTGATCCATAGTGTGTACCAGTACATAGGTAAGTATGCTAATCTGCATACAGCTAACTTGTACTATGTGTGTGCCTTATCATGTACTGTATGTAATGAGTGGAAGTGGTGCTAACCTGAATGCGGCATGTTTGTTTGTGAGGCTGTACAGCATTTAACATCATGTTACAGACACATATGAACTTGACTAGCATGATGACCATACAGCCCTCACAATCAGAGACATCTTTATATCCCTCAGTACAAGATCAGCACATATTGCCCCAGTGTAGGTGGAAGCAGGCAGATGCCATGTGACCTTATGGAGCCATGCACGTATACTACTGTACCTTGCTGAAGTCATCTTTCTGCTGTGCTGTCATGGCATCCTGTGCTGCATTATTGCCACCATGTGTCCATAGGCTATTCCCTCAGACTCCTGGAACAGAAACATACACAGGTCCAGGACACACCTGTCATTGTGTAACAATACCACCAGTACAATATCATACAACATAAGGTACAGAAAAGTATATTGCATACTCATGACACATGCCAGCATACAGTATCTGTTGTTGACCACTACAAGTGCCATGCAAAACAATAGTGCATTACACAAGTACATATCAAGTAATATAGTCACCCTGTGCATCAGACACATAGCTTCACATCCCTGCATTGATGGGAAGGATGACAGGGATTTGGCACAGATATCATCACATGCACAAGTTGTTGTGTGGGGGTGCTGGAGGCCTAGGCTGGCCCAAATGGTTGACAGCATGTGTGTGAGTCAGGAAGGGGAGCAGTTAGATGGACCATGGAGAGGTGCCAAGTGTGTCTGTAGGTGTCTGCATGTGACAGTGGTCGGTGAGTGTTTGCACACACACAGTCAAGCTCAGTGCTAGCCCTACACATGTGTATGTTGGACAGCTTTGGACCCCACATAGTAGAGTTGACAGTTCACCATCTCTGGCCCAGAACACAGGAACTGGCTCTGCCAGGAGTTGGACTGACACCATCATGCCCAAGTTCAGATGCTGTGCTAGTACCTGACAGTTATTGCTGTCTGCTGGGACCGTGTCCCTCATAGGACCACCCACTACCATGAGCCCATGGCCTGTCATGTCATGGTTTGCACAGCGCATTCCCTTCTGTAGCACTGGATGTACTGCCACTATGGAGAGTAACTGTCAATGGGCACATGCACTCTCAGCAGACGATGTTGCTGACCTACATCTATGGGTCTGACACCCTACTCCAACCACACGTTCCAGCACAGACAATGTGCAGTCCAAGACAGACACTGTCTCAGTCCACCATCTGTCCACTGCATCAGTGAGCCAATCCAGGGTGTCCCCAATGAGGTGAAGGTAGTCACGGATATCAGACTGTGCTGCATCCATAACCCTAAACATGCATCTGGTGTTCCATTCAGAACATGCCTGTGCCTTCATGATGGCCTGAAACATGTGCTGAGTGACCCATGATGTGACACCTGCAATAGGTGGTGGATGGACAGCAATCCTCCTATGAGCACCCCTGTCAGTCTGCCTGTGTAGGACCTCATTAGGTCTCTGGCAATGGCCAGTGTCTACACTCACTGAAGCCATAGTTGCCACACTGTCCTGTTCAATGTTATCATCGTCTGACTAACCAGTATCTGTGACCTCTGGGGACTGGGTATGTATGGGCATACTGACTGTGTGCGGTGACAGTGGGGGCAGAAGAGGGATGTCAACCTCTGGGACAGATTCAGTCCCCAACAACCCCACCTGTGCCTCACTGTGGCCACCATAATCAGGATGTGTTGAGGAAAGTTCCCAATCCCCTCGGTCACCTGAGGGAACCAAGACAAAAGCAGTACGTTACTACCTGCACTATTATGTATGGAAAATCCACAAAGGTTCATAATAATGGGGATCCACAACTGCTTTACCAATATCACATCTTCAATATCACATCTTCTCATCTCCTTCTGTCTTGTGCAAGAGACTTCTTGACAACAAAATACACATTTCACTCAAGCCCTTTATAACAAGCACTTCAGGTAAATCAAGTGAAACTTGACAGGTATAATTTACCTTTTAGTTATGCAATATGAAACTATACTTGGTAAAACAAGACTTAACACCCAGTACACCTATCTTAACAAATATATAGATATACACATTTCAATGCCTAAGGTGTGTTCCATCAGTCTTTCTGTTTTTAGAAGACATGTTAGATTAATTGTCTTATGTAACCCATGTGCCTTATTCGCTCTTAACTGTAATGGCACAAGTGTTTCTGTTCGTTCAAATACAGTGCTGTGATTACCCACTCTGGGAACCTTAGGTAGATGTTCAGACAGGAACGTACCAACATTCTATTCTGGTTACACTCAACATTAATTGTACATAGGCCATTATTCTCACCCTTAACTTTAAAAGCATATACATATTCCATAACAATACAGTTTTAAGTTTACCAGGAGCAGGACCATGGCCTGGGACAACACCTAATGGACCTGTAAAAAGGTGAGGGTGAGGTTATTACAGTACCACCACATATTGCACCACAACAAGGT
Source organism: Protopterus annectens (assembly GCF_019279795.1). Classification (NCBI taxonomy): domain Eukaryota; kingdom Metazoa; phylum Chordata; order Ceratodontiformes; family Protopteridae; genus Protopterus; species Protopterus annectens. Next base: position 1,549,972,999 of record NC_056746.1, on the reverse strand, counting down.
AATATTTGCATGTATCTCACATGTACAGTAGCTACTGTGTTGATTGATGTATTGGTGATATTCTGAGTATGAGTGTAGAACAGAGCTTAAACCCTTCCCAACGCACTTAGGCCTGACACCCATGTAAAGGTGTATACAGCCTGACAAAATGACTGACACAGTAACAGTACTACAATGAGGATCACAGTAAGCTTACCTGCATGCTCCCCTGTTGTGGACACTGTGGCACCCACCTCCATGATGTATGGTGTGATGGATGCCTGTGAGCTGTCGTGTGTCCATAGGTTTGCCAGGAATTTCTCAGTGGCTGTGAATGGTTGTTCTGCTGCAGGCCCTCCACCAGTGACAGCACAATCCCTGGCTACATCAGCTGGCCCTTCCTTAAGCAGCATTCACTATGTAAGTAGCTCGGTATCGAACCTGCTCATATGATCTGTCCTGGTGGCCACAGGCATTCACCTCCTGGACAAGGTCTGCCCACAATGCAGCCTACTGTTTTCTGTTATGCCTCCCCCTGGATAGGAGTATGTGGTGATGCTGCCTTAGTCCTTCAAGTATCAGTTCATTATCTGCATCTGAGAAGGGGGACCATGTATTCTACAATACATTAGTCCTGAAAGACAGCAAAAGGGAAACACATTACAGGATCATATACATGGATGTCCACTATGTACAGATACAGCAAGAACAAAATGGCTGGCACTATCAACTGCTTGCTCACACATCATACCCTACAGTGTGACAAAATACTATGTGTGTGGATACAACCGAGATAGTATCATTACTGAGGTATTTCCCTGTGTGCCATGACAGCATCTGCTGTATGATCATACACCCAATACTCATTTCCACTGTGGTGTGTCCCCTAAGCCCAACCACCAAATAATATGTCATGAGAGCAGTGCCAAACAAATAGCAGTGTGCTATTACAACCACTATATATGGGCAGTCCAACAACACCAGTGTGCCACACTAACAAAAGATAATGCAACCCTGATGTATTGTATGTCCCCTGCAGGTGAAAGTCAGCAGGGTATCACTGACATGTCATTACCACAGGTCTAAGACCAGCTTACTGCTGTAATCCTTATTCCCCATACCTCTATCCTCCCATCTGCATCCTGGTATGCACAAAATATAGCTACATACCTTCTAGAGTGCAGTACTCCTCTGTTGAAATATGCATCTGGTAAATTTTCACAAAGGCATGCTCTGTGTGAGGAAAGTCTCATACAGAATGTTTCCCCATAGCCAGCTGCTTGTATTTTTAACATGCTTCTTATTAGCAGGTAACTGCCTGTAAACCAGTCTGTGGCTCTGATATGCTAATTGCAGCCTAAACAGCTGAACTGCACTATCATTAGCCAATGACATGCAACCACTGTGCAATATATAAGGGCTTCATGTAGAGCAGGACCACTTTCTTAGCTGATGAAATGGATGTTAATGGGGTGAGGAGACTACATCATTGCAGATGATAGGTCTGCAGCAGAAACCTTTACATAGAGCTGTCTGTACTCCAGGCTGCAGCTGCTGCTGCAGGTAATAGACATAGGCAGAGAGTGTGAACACTTTGGAGAATGACAAGCTGTAGGTGTACCTGTGCCAGCTGTGTCAGCCATGTTGTAGAGGCAGAGGCAGAGTCAGGGTGCGGTACCCTTTACACTCTAAGTATGGCATGTGTTTATGCTATGCATGTTAGGCAACTGTGTCAGTAACAGAGTACTAGGTATTATATACTTATGCTATATGGATATGTGAAGTGTGTCCCTACCTGCAGGCCTGTGACTTCCAGCACTGAAAAAGCAGTTATTACACTTGCAATGCATTGTGTGGATAAACAATGCATGCGTAATTCATTAATTACTGTCTTCAGAATAATGTACTTGAAATACAATATATTCATAGGTAGGTACTAGGCTATCTGCCCGAGGGCATTTATAAGCCTAGCCAGCGTGTGTCGGCTTTCACCGCCCCATTGATTAATTAACTGATCCTCTGTCAAGCAGAGCCAATGAAGTGATCCCAGGGGTTATGTTCTGTTACCCATCCACTCGTCAAGGTTTCTCTTGGCTTTAAACCCAGGACTGTGTGTGGCAAACAGTACTATATGCAAGGCCTTTAACAGACTGAATTACTGAATCACTGCGAAAGCAGGTGTAAATATATGTGCAGAGATACAGGCTGTGACAAACATTGTCGACATCCATCAGTATGTGCATGGCTTCATATGGCTGTATTTCTGCACCAGAGTCCCAGTTATAAACATACTTTTCCATTGGTACCTTAGAAGGTGTCTTTCTACATGTTGCTGCTAAAAGGGCAATTTGCCTGCTATCACAGGCCTCATTTACATCAATAATCATGTCTGTGGCTGTCTAGTGGTGCATTATTACACCAGAGTCCAAGACACACACACATTTTTCCCATTATATTTTATTCCAGTTTATGCGGTGCAGAGCAGCACGCAGCTCTGCTGAAACATGCCTAATGACTGTAACTGGAAATTACTTATGTTTTGCTTAAATCACCTGTTTTAATAAAGAGTTGTGTGGCATGGTGGGTTAATGTAGTGTGTTTTAGCTGTGATGCGCCTTGGTTCAATACATGGCAGAGGTGTTTATTTTGTATATGTGTCTTACAATGTGATAAACACAGTCATTATAGCTCTATTTAGCTGAACTAAGTGAAGCTGTGCAATGTGGCACATCATGGAGCTCCGCAATAAAAAAATGAAAAGAAAAAAGGAGAGACAGGAAAGTTGTGAAATTGGGCAAGCAGGGGGAAAAACATTGTTAAAGGCAGGTAGGGATGTGCAGGAAGGGTGTAAGAAACAACCATAGTTATCCGTTTCATCAACAGCAACAACTGTGCAATTTAAAAGATTTGTATCTGAATATGGACTGTCACCCCCAGAGAGAGGGGTGATGACAACATAAGTGAATTGTCAAGCCAATTGGACAAAATGACATGTGTCCAGTATACGTGTGCAAAATGGAGAGCTATGTATGGAATGAAATTTTTTTTGGGACATGTTCCCATTTTTATTTTAAGGTGGGAGTGGAATGTTAGGGAAGGAACATAGGTACATGTGGAGGAGGTAAGGTGGGTAGGTGAGGATGCATTTACAAACAGACAAGACAGCAGACAGGGGCAATGTGTGACACATGAGGGGGGTGAACACCTTGGATAGGGAGGGTGCTGTGGAGTCTGAGTCCCAAGTGCCTCCAGACAGCAGCAGTATGATTCACATCCCACCTGTGGGACTGTCAGCATTGCTCTGTCGCTGCCCCAAAAGTGACTGTGCTGGAGGCCTTGCACCAGGGTGAGGCTGCCCCACCAATTCAGCCAGCACACCTTCAATCTGGCATAGGTGCTGATCATAGTGAGGGTGGACTGTCCTGAGCACCAGAACTGGCAGGCAGCTCATCCTTGGTGACTACTCTTCCTCTGCCATCACTCCCAGAGGGGGCCCAGCCCTGTCCTGTGGGGAGGTACTATCCAAAACTGCAGGTAGTGCAGGGGCAACTGAGAGGGCCCCACAAGTCTGGGTCACAGACATGCTGGGAACCGGTGCCACGGACAGTTGAGGCAAGGTAGGGGGACCAACCAGAACCAGCCTACCTCGCGATGTACTGTGGTATATGAGGTATAGCAATAAATTACAGTTAGTAATAACCAAACTATTGTTAGTATTAACAGACTGGAACATTGTATTTATAAATCCAAATTCATTTTAATTTATATTATGCAAGACACAACATTATGTAACATAACAGTTAGTATTGTAGCATACCAGTGTGAAGTAAATCATAACACCAATACAACAATTAATTTAACAACAAATGTTAATATTTCATCATAATAACACATAACAATAATCAACCACAGTTTTCCAAAAAATAGTTACTTTAACAAATTATGTTAATATTAAATCATAATAATACATAACAGTAATGAATAAATTAAGATACGGGGTGGGTAGAGAGAGTGAGAAAAACATTCCATTAGTGACATTGCAGATGATATCTCTGATAACACTAGTTAAACATACTTCTACAGGAGTGTATTGATAGTTGTGATTACAGTGACTACAATTTTCCTATAGCTGTTATAGCACATACATACCTCTCAAGCTGATAGCATGGGACAGTAAGGGCCAAGCACTAACAAATGCAAGGACACATCTACACAAAATAGTTTCATATAATGTGGACTTATATAACTGCCAAGGTGTTATGCAAATGGATTTGGTAATACATTGCATTCCAGTTGATAATATATCTGGTAATCATGTGACAGACTGATTAGTTTTAATTATATTACAAGAAATTGTGACATTTTATAGGCATGTTTGTGTACAGCAAGTAAATTAGACAGCTGTCATGACTTAGTTGGCAGGCATGGGAGCAGAACCCAACAGCTGTGACTGCAGGGGACATCTGGAAATAATTTAATTGATTGCAGCAGCATAATACAGACATGCAAGGGATACAGCCATATTTGGATTACACATATTTCTTTATGAATTAACAATGCTGATGAACACATTATTGGCACTGATTGCAACTATCTGTGAGATCTAAACACAATATCTGCACATAACATGGGATAACTCACCCATAACTTTTTTGTCTTCCTAGGGAGAAAGAAAATGTGAGCATTATGTGACTGATACTGAAAATGTAGTGTTACATACCACTGGATTCAAACCCAGGACTGTGTGTGGCAAAATGTACTATGTACAAGGAATTTAACAGACTGAGCGACTGAGTCCCTGCTGACTACTGGGTGACTGCTACTTTCCTGGAGATCACCTGGAAACAATCCAAGTTATAGGACATTCCTCTAGCATTCTAGTACTGTTACAGTGTTATACTGGACTGCAGTGACAGTAGAACACATGTGCATGCAATACAACCATACCATACTTCTCAACTGTACAGATTTTTGCAGAATGTCCAGATTTTTCCCTCATATTTTTGGTCCATTTTTCATAAAATTGCCGTTTTCCGGCAAATTAGTGGCAAATCATTAAAGACCTGAAGTTAAAAAATAATGAAAGACGTTTGAGTTTCAGAATTTATACCCTTCAGAAAATTCTTGTTAATGCAAAACCTGTTAGTCCATCAACTTTCTAAGTTTGTAAGACCAATATTTAAAAAATGTCCCTATTTATTGGCCTTTGTACCACTTTTATTCATGGCTTTGTCCAGATTTCTTGCTCTAAGAGGTTGAGAGTTATGATCCATGCTGCATATATTAATACAGCTTTATTTTACATTCAACAATGCTGGTGAACACATTTTACTGTTGTTGGTTGGAAATATCTGTGAAGTCCACACACAATATCTGGCTATTGACTGGGCTACCTCATCCATATACCTCTATTACCTGAAGTCTGAGGAAGAGAGAGCATTATGTGAAAAAAAATGAGGGTTATGCTACTCAACGCCAGGAGTTTAAATCTCAAAATGCACATGCTCAAAACAGTCCTCAGTATGGAGAACGTCGACATCTGTGCAGTAACTGAAACCTGGTTCAAGGCTCCACAGAGCATCCCAGCAGTACCGGGTTACAACTCATACCACACATTTTGGCCACAGAACATGGACTGAAACACAAAAGGAAGGGGTGTATCCATATTCATCAAGGATACCTACACCTCGAGGTTAGTGGCGCAGCATGATACCTCTGAGATCATCCATGTGCAACTAACATAGGCAAATTTGCAATGCAAATTGTGGCCTGATAAAGATCACCCTCCATGACCCAGGATCACCACTCCACCTTTCTGGAGACACTGGAAAACATGAAGGTCCTACTGAACACCCTGATATTGGGCAATTTCAATTACCCTACCATTAACTGGGAAAACTACTCAAGTACAAACTCCCAGGTCCAGCGCTTCCTAGAATTTATCAACTCACATGGCCTGGATCAGCTGGTACACTCCCCCACCAGAGGTGAAAACATATTGGACCTGGACATCACCAACATGGACGACAGGTGTTCCACACCAGAGGTCAACCCGTCACTGGTTAGATCAGACTATAAACTAATCACTCTGGATGTCCACACCAAACCTCCACCCCCAACCAAGGAAACCACAGTGAAAAACTTTTCCATAGCAAACTTCACCTTACTTAAGACAGAGGTGGTAAGTTTCACAGCCCCCATGCTAAAGGATAACAGTGTCCAAGATGCAGAAACCTTTACAAATGCACTCTATGAGCACCTACAAGGATGCATGGATCGTGCCATCCCTAGCAAAACCAAGACTCACTCCCCTAAGAGAAGGAATAAACAGGCTATACAATAGAAGGAGGAAACGGGTTCAGAAAAAAAAGCAAATCCCAAGAAGGAAAGACATCCCTGATCAGTATCAGTAGGAAACTAAGGTCCCTCATAAAATCATCCAAGGCTAACTTCGAAAGAAAAATAGCCAATGATTCAAAAGATAACCACAAAGCTTTCTTTAGCTATGTCAAGAATCTAAGTGGCAACTCACACATATTCTCTGAGCTAGTGCAAAATAGCACAAAATATACTGAACCTACTGATATTACCAATATCCTGGCAGACAGATTCAGTGCAAACTTCACCCCCCTCTTACCCCCAAAAAGGCCCACAACAATACCAGAATAGTGTAGTGTCCCGGAAATCACAGACACATAAGTGAAAACAGCCCTTTTAAAAGCCAACAGCACAGCATCAATGGGGCCAGATGGTGTCCCAGGCTGCATCTTGCATGAAAAACAGAACGAACCAATCCCCCACCTAAACACACTGTTCAACCTCAGCATCTCCACAGGCTACATGCCCATAGAATTGCACACAGCAATGGTTATTCCACTCCACAAAGGAGGGGCCACAACTGACCCTGGTAACTACCGCCCCATAAGCCTGACTAGCCTGGCCTGCAAGGCTATGGAGTGCATCATCATGGAACTCATTAACAAAGACATTGGGAACCACCAAACACTTGACTGGTCCCTGTTCGGCATTGTTAAGGGCAGATCATACCTACTAAACCTGGTTAACTTCTTCAAGACAGTCACCAAGGCCATAGATGAGGGGAAGGTGGTTCACACAGCCTACCTTGACCTTGCCAAGGCTTTAGACACCATTCCCCACTAGGGAATTATAGAAAAACCCACCAGCCTGAACATAAACCCCTACATCATGAGATAGGTTGCCAACTGGCTTACAGACAGAACTCACATGGTAAGAATAGCGGGCTCCAGGTCCGAATCTAAACCAGTCACAAGTGGTGTCCCACTAGGCTTGGTCCTGGGACCCCTACTGTTCTGCATATATTTCTCAGAAGTACAGGCAAACACAGGAGGACTATGGCTAACCAAGTTCACCGATGACTGCAAATTGGGAGCCATAATTGACTCTCCGGCTGATATGGACATTCTCCAAAAGGGTCTTACTGAGACGGACACCTGGTGTCAAAGTCATGGTCTCAAGCTAAATGCCAAAAAATGCATAGCCATCCCGTCTGGGAAAAACAAAACACCCATAAATTACCATATAGGTGGCAGCCCCTTTAATACAGAAGAGGTAATAAGAGATCTGGGGACCCAGGTAGATAGTAAACTCTCCTTTGACACTCATATTGCCAAAGTAGTTAGGAAATCCTTCTATGTAGCCCATCTAATTACTAAAGGGTTCACATCTAGAAATAAAGAGGTTATACTGTCCCTCTACTCGTCATTCATCAGACCCATCATAGAGTACAATGCCCCATTTGGGATGTACCTCACAAGACACGTCCAACAGCTGGAAAGACCACAAAAGTACCTCACCAAGAGGATTACTGGCCTCAAACATAAGTCCTATGCTGCACGACTGGAAAAACTCCGGCTTTACTCAGTGGCATATCACTTACTCAGAGGTGATCTCTGCCTGACTTACAAAGCCAAGTCCAACTCAGAACTGATGGACATGCTCCAGCTAAAGAAATCCAAGTCACTGCAAGCCACTTGCTCTAGTGAGCTAAACTTCACCACAACAATAAACAGAACATGCTGGAGGGATAGATTCCTGTCACAGAGACTCCCCATGCTTTGGAGCAAAATTCCTAACTACATTAGGCAGAGCCCATCACTAACACTCTTCAAGAGAAACCTTGATGAGTGGATGGGCAACAGAAAATACACCCCTGGGATCACTTCATTGGCTCTTCTTGACAGAGGCTCAGTTAATTAATCAGTGGGGCAGCGAAAGCTGACACACTCTGGCTAGGTTTATAAATGCCCTCGGGCAGATAGCCTAGTACCTACCTATAAACCTATGAACACTGGCCTGCAGATAGCCTTAAACAGTACTATGAGTTAAGCAATACAGTTTGCATGCCATTAGATTTGCATTCTACAGCTATTACAATGTTATACTTGACTGAAGCAACCTTACCTTACAGACTCAATGCATACAGCTCTACTGCAATGGCTATGAAAACACAATCTTGATATACACCATTTTGCTTGCTGTTATTGGTATTGTTTCTTGTGTTTCTTGAGCTACAGTTATTATTATTCATTCATTGCACTGCAGCTCTAATTCCACATTTCTTGCAGTACAGATTTTCTTATATATAGTTTATTACAGTTAATACTTTTCTCTTTCATGCCTATTGTACTACAATTAGCATAATACATCAATACTCACCACACTCATGGCACAACCTGGCCAGACACCCAGCATGGGACTCGACATTGCAAGCCCTTTCAGCAGCAGCTGTTGGGAGAGAAGCACACCAGCATCACTTAACATTGCACAAACCAGCTAAGCAGAGCTGAAAAGTGCAAAACTTGCACAACCTTGGTTTTAGCAAAGCTTAGCACTGTGCAAACATTAGCAATGATCAACAGGTTTATGCGGTGCTTAGCATGCTTAGACAGCACTCAGCAGAGCACAGCAGTGCCATATTTTACAATTTTGTTATTAAATAAAATAGTGCAGCACATTACAGATATGTTCTGCCTGCTATGAGTTTGAATCTTGGGCCTACTACACATACAGCTGTAACTCTACCCATTTAGCTACTTGGATATTATTAAAAGTGGTATACGTTTACATATACTATAGAGCTACCTGTTAGCATTGCTGAGCACCGTGCATGCAGCACAAACACACATAAACTAGCCTGGAAATAAATAATTGAATACATCCGGCTTCTATTTTTAGATGTCTGACAGGTGTCAGCTATGTATATATGAGCTCTGTTCGGCTCTGCTGCACTCCATGTAGCACTGCACAAATGATAATTTAAATAAGAAAAATTTAAAAAGACAAATAAATGTAATTATTATTATTAATTACACCTGGTTTCTATTTTTAAATGTCTGGCAGATGTCAACTGTCTATATGTGAGCAAATCTTGACATTGCTGTGCTCCACACCGCGTCTCACAAACATGCAGTTAAAAAAAAAATAAAAAGAAACATAAAACATCATAGAAATGGCATATTACACATTTGACACACTTCACAACATTACTACAGTGGTGGGGACCATTGCAGGGAGCCTCAGACTCATCTGTAGCCATGGTTAGCCACTAAACCTCTCCCTATGCTGATTCAATATCCATGTTCCTCATCTCTACCTCAGCAGAGTGCCATCATTAATATGCATGGCATACTGCTGAGGGGGGCCCGTGGCCATGTACATGGATACATTCCATGTAGGCTTTACACGGTGCCCACACAGATTTTATTAAATCCTGGGGAATATTTTTATTTTTATTTTATTTATTTATATTTTTTATTTCTGAAAATCAGTACTATTGTTTCTACTTGCAGTTTGTTAGACATTCATCTCATACTGCTTAAACAACTGCTGCCTGCATGAATGAGTTAACAATTTCAGCAGTAAACATGTTCCATCTTTTTATCTTATTTATGAGAGGACACTAACTTAGATTATGTTTCGTATTTTTGTTGTTATTCATTGTCTAACTCTTCACCTCTCTCTGGTCCTTCTGGAATACTATGGTACTGCAAGTCATGAACAGGGGTTCTAATTTCCATTTTGTAAGTCATAATAATGTCTATTAAGTGCTCATTGCTTTATTTTTTCAGAGATCTGGGTATCTTAGATGAATTTGGGTATCTTAAAATTGTGAGCCGCTGTTCTGACATGATCATCCTAGGAGGAGAGAACATTTATCCTGCTGAGATTGAGAACTTTCTGCATACACATCCCAAGATCCAAGAGGCACAGGTAATGTCTGACATTTTAGAGTAAAGGATGAGATCATGCACTACTCAAGCTTCTCCCGTCGCATCTCTCACATACCTGCTGCTTTATAGATACTAAGTCAGAAATGGCACAAAAATAAAAGAAAGGAAAAACTTTCCTTACCCCACTGTTTGGCAGTCCTTACTCATCCACCCCCACACACATACAAAAGATATATATATATATATATATATTTATATATATATATATATATATATATATATATATATATATAAGTGTGTGTGTGTGTGTCTGTGTAGAGAGTGAGGGATACACACTAAATCTCTCATGAATATACACTGAACACTCTAAACACATGCACCACTTAATGGTCCTAAATCATAAACACACACACACACACACACACACACACACACACACACACATGTACAGTTGCTATTCACTTACAGCTCTGACACCTTTGCAACATAAACTATTCCTCCATGTCACATAATGTATTAACAAACTATAAACTGACAAAACAATCTGATGATTCCTTCTTGATGATCAAAATAACTGCAAAAATGTAAAGAAAATGCACACATGCATATATATGTATATACACACACATACTCGCTCATAGGATAACTAAAGACACACCTAAACTGAAGTTAGACATCATCAGCTGTAATCATCATTTACCAATCAAAAAAGTCATATAGAAGTCATGTGATAACATTACAGTCCAGCATAGTGCCATGAGTTTTTCATGGCCCTTTTAACCTACAAAATCTATTGTATACCTTCAGTCAGCCTATTTCAGAGTGATATTATTCTTGTACACCAGACTTTAAATCCCGCACTGTAACAAAGGTCATAGTACACAACAGCAGTTTCCTCTCCTTTTCTTTTAGAGGTTAGAAGTACTGATCTTATTTGGTCAGAACCTCTGCTGATTTTGATTGATCTACCTTAGTGTCCTTAAAACATTTCTGCAGGAAATGCATACCAGTGACAATGTTCATTTGGCAATGCCTCCCTGAATATTCAGTCAACAGCAAAGAAGTAGGAGGATTAGAACATTTTAATTTTGCACTTGCATACTTGCAATAAATGTCTGCTTGACATTGTCATAAAAGCATCGCAATTAATACATTTTAAACTATCTTTTAAAATAAATGAATAAAGCATAACATATTCTTGCATTAACATATATTTTTAAATGTCTTGTAAAGAAATTGATAGCCAAGTTACAAGAGTAGCAATTAATTCCAGCTATAGATTCAATGAGAACAGTTTTTTTTATATATCTGTTTTTATTTTCTTGCCAATAGGTATCTATCACACCAGTCCTTGAACCCATCTGTCCCCCATATCAGCCCATGGGAGATTTTCCCTTTAATGCCATGTATTAAGAAGTTAAGAATCAGAAGATGGTTAGCAATCCCCATTTAGTGTCTCAAATTTATTTTTCCTTTATTCACTATTCCTATCTCCGTGTTGTTGGTAGAAGAATTATAATGTTTAACTATTGGGTCAGATGCCAAAATGTGTTTCCATATATGCACACTTCAGCTAGACTGCAAGTACTCATTGGCAGGTTATACCACTCCCACATGCACCTTGTGCAAGAATGTGGCACTCTATATCAGGTAAGGAGCTGTCTAACCTCCCATCTTCCCCTGCTTGGACACGTGAGCTAGCATTAACTACAAACTCCCATAACTTTAAGGACAGGTCATGCACAGACTGTATCTCCTTATCAAACTCAGGTCCTCTGGGTCACAGTAAAGTCATTGTACCATCCAACAGGTGCCCAGCTAGATTAATTGAAAATTAACTCCCTTGCTCACAGATACAGTTGGCTTTAGGCATTTGTTATCTTTCCCAAACCTATAGTGTGCATAACTTCTAAGTAAAATCATACCCTTTCATGAATTAGTCCATATTTATGGCATGCCTTTGCAACAGATATTTTGAGAAGCTATGCTACTTAACATATGAATATTGTTCTTTGTAGTAGCAGCAGCCCTGAGTTAAGATTTCTTAAAAATGCTTTGTCAGGGTTAATAATCTTATTAATTGCAAAATGTTTGTCACATATTTAGCCAAGACATTTTGACATCCACATATGATTACCAATGTTTATTTTTCAGTCTCTGCATACTTGGTTCAAGTGTTTGTCGGAGACCTAGACCCACAAGCTATTGATCTACCTTCTTAAAACAATATCGCACCAAGATGTGATGACAGGCATTAACTTGCAGAGTGACTGTCTGACAGACATAAAAACAGTTCGGAGTCAGAGCCTATGTGATAAGTGTTTTTAACACTGCAAAGATTTTATCTTGCTTCAAAGACAAAATCCATGAGATAACATGCTCAAGAAGCTTCCTAAGTAGTAGTTCTTTATCTGACAGCTTAAGAATAAAACTCAGAAAAAAAAGATTGTTTTAAACACTCCCCAAATGAAAATATTTCCAGAGGTAGAGAAAAGACAATCGTTTTCAAGAATATGGAAGAAAATAAGGATCCACGATGAATGAAAACGCTCACAAATTTTAGTTTGTATTTTAAATCATCTTGCTTCCTTGTTTTCTTGCATGTTCTTGGAAAATGTTGTTTTTAGGTTAGAACTACTATTAAAACAGACTTGTCTTGTAGTGCCTACAGTGGCATTTACTTTCTCAATATCA
>NC_056746.1:1549925115-1549955115 GCF_019279795.1 Protopterus annectens | reverse complement strand
TTCTCCCGAACACAGGAGGAGTTTGCCAGCAATATGCGTCTCTTCCACCATGTGGCAGAATACCCGCAGGTACTGGATGCAATAGACTGCACACACATACACATCAAGTCACCACCCAGTGAGCAGGGAAGGCGCTACATAAACCACAAGGGATACCTCCATCAACTGCAAGGTTGTGTACAATGCCCAGGGCATTATCATGGATGTGTGTGCTGACAGCCCTGGAAGCTATCATGACTCCCACATCTGGCATGCCTCATTATTTGCTAGGGGGGACATCCCAAATGGCCACCTGGTGGGGGATGCTGGCTATGCACTTGAACCGTGGATGATGACTCCAATCAGAAATGCACAAACACCCATGCAGGAATGCCATAATGAGGCACACACACAAACCAAAATTATCATAGAGCGTGTGTTTGGGATGCTGAAATCATGGTCCTGTTGCTTGGACATATCTGTTGGAGCCTTGCAGTACTCTCCAGGCGCATGTGCCCACATCTTCATAGTGTGCGCCATGCTACACAATATGGTCCTGCGGAAACAGCTGCAGCAGGGTCAGAATGGTGAAGGCCCTCACAACCCACCACCATTGCCAAGGGCCCCACAGGCAAAGAGGTACTCAGACCATGAAGACCCTGAGCCAGCCCCAGTAGGCAGACAGAGGCGTGCCCAGTATGCACATGTCTTGGCAAAGAGCGAACGTATAGCACATGCACTGACAGTGTAGGCACCTAGGGACTGACACCTTTCTCCACCTGCACACACAGTAAAAATTGATGGCACACATAAGACTACCTGCAAATTGTCATGTATAGGCAGTCTATTGTGTGCATCCAACACAGGCAGCCCTCAACTATTGCACACACAACTGCCATTGGCACAAGGTAAGTCAACACCTGAACAGTAAATTAAGCTATCAGCATATGCAGATACTGTATGTATAGATTCATAAGTAGGTACTTGGCCAACTACCAGAGGCCATTCATAAGCCCAGCCAAAATGTGTCAGCTTTTGCCACCTCATTGATTCATTAACTCTCCCTCTGTGGAGCAGAGCCAATGGCAGGATCCCTGGGATGCATCTACTTTTCCCCATCAACTCTTCAAAGTTTCTCTTGCAGAGTGTTAGTGAGGGGCTCTGTATAATGTAGTTAGGGATGTTGTTCCAAAGTATGGAGAGTGTCTGTGACAGGAATCTGTCCCTCCAGCATCTTCCAGTTATTGTTGTGGCAAGGGTCAGCTCACTACAGTGTGTGACTCACTGTGACATGGATTCCCATAGGTGGAGCATATCCATCAAGCCTGGGTAAACGAGATGCCACTGAGTAACGCAGGAGTTTATTCAGTCTGGTTGCATAGGCCATATGTTGCAGGCCAGTATTCCCCCTTGGCGAGGTACATTAGTGGACCTCTCAGCTGTTGGAAGTGTCTTCTGAGGTACATCCCACATGGGAAATTATGCCCTATGATGGGACTGATGAGTGATGAGTAAAGGGGCACTATAACCCCAGTATGTCTAGATGGGAATCCTTTAGTAAGCAGATGGCCTACATAAAAGGATGTCCTAACTACTGTGGAGATATGATTGTCAAAGGGGAGATCACTATCTACCTTAGTCCCCAGATACCCCATTACCTCATCCGTATTAAAGTGGCTGCCACTTATGTGTTAATATGTGGGTGCCAATTCCACAATGGAATGACCATGCAGTTAGTGGCACTTGGTTGGAGGCCATGATGTTGACACCCTGTGATGTTCTCTGTGAGGCCCCTTGAAGGAAGTCTGTGTCAGCTGGGCTATCAATCATGGCTCCCAGTTCACAGTCATTGCCAAACATGGTCTGCCGTAGTCCATCTGTGTTTGCCTGTACCTCTGAGACATATATGCCAAACAGTAGAGCTCCCAGGACTGAGTCCTATGGGACACCAGTCATGACTGGTCAAGAATTGGACCTGGAGACCGCTAGTCGTACCATGTGGGTTCTGTGTGTAAGCCCATTGGCAACCCAACCTGTGATTTATCTGTGTATGTACAGCCTGGTGTGTTTATCAATAATACCTGAGTGGGGCGTGGTGTCAAAAGCCTTGGTGAGGTCCAGGTAGCATGTGTGAACCACCTCCCCCATCATCTAATGTCTTGTTGACTGTATGTAAGACGTCAAACAGGATCAGTAGGCATGAACTGCACTCAACCAAGCTGACCTGGGTTGGGTCACATTTTCGGAGGTTACCAATGCCTTTGTTAATGAGTGCCATGAGGATGCAAACCATACCATTGCAGACCAGGCTAGTCAGGCTTATGGGTGGTAGTTACCATGGTCAGTTGTGATTCCACCTTGATGAAGTGGAATAATCATTGCCACGTGCCATTGTATGGGCATGTAGCCTGTGGCGAGGCTGAGGTTGGAAAGCTTAATTAGGTGGGGGGCAGGTTGTCTTGCACAGTTTGCAAGATGCAGTCTGGGACAACATCTGCCTCCATTGATGCTGTGTTCTGCTGTTAGAGAAGGCCATTTCCACCTGTGTGTCTCTGATGTGTGGGATACTGTACCTTTCGGGTAGTGTTGTGGGCTCTTTAGGGGGTGAAGTATGCACTGAATGCATCTGCAAGGATGTTGGAAATATCAGTAAGGTCAGCATATTTTGTGTTATATTTCACCGGCACAGTGCAAATCTGTGTGTCACCATTTAGATCCTTGACATAGCCAAAGAAGGCTTTGTGGTTATCTTTCGAATCCTTGTGTATTCTCCTGCTGATGTTAGCCTTGGATGATGTCATGAGGGACCTACGTATCATACTAATAGTGGTCATGGATGTCTGCCCTTGGTGGGATTTGCTGTTTGTCTGGAACACTGTCCTACTTCTGTAGTATAGCCTGTTTATTGTAGAGGTCCACCAGACTGGTGTCCTTGTCTAGGAGGAGTGAGTCTTGGTTTATCAGTGATGGCACTAACCATACATCCATGTAGGTGCTTATAGACTGCATTTGTAAGTCTGTCTGTATCTTGAGCAGTTTTTCCCCTTAGCGTGGGGGCTGTGAAACCCCCCACCCCTATCACTAGTAGTGTAAATTTAGTTGTAGGAAAAGCATACACTGTGGTATCCGTGGGCAGGGGAGATGATTAGGTGTGGAAACAATGAATAGTTCATGGTCAGATCTAACCAGTAACTGGTTAACCTCCACTGTGGTGCACCTGTTGCCCATGTTGGTGATAACTACTTCTAGTAGTTCCCACCCCATGTTAGGGAGGTTACCACTTGATACAGGGCATATGAGGTGATAAATTCCAGGAAGCGCTGGGCCCGGAAGTGAGTACTGCAGTAAGTTTCCCAGTTAATGGTATGGTAGTTGATATCGACCAATGCCAGGGTATGCGTTAGGACTGTCATGTTCTCCACTGTCTCCAGGTAGGTGGAGTGGTGGTCCTGGGTCATGGAGGGTGATCCATAGCAGGCCACAGTTTACATTGCAGTTGTGGCTGATGTTAGCTGCACATGGATGATCTCAAAGGTATCATGCCGCCCCACTAACCTGGAGGTGTAGGCATCCCTGATGAATATGGCTACAGCCCCTCCATGTCTGTGTCAGTCCATGTTCTGTGGCTGAAATGTGTGGTATTGGTTGTAGTCTGGTAGTGCTGGTGTGCTCTCAGGAGCCTTAAGACAGATCTCAGTTACTGCACAGATGTTGATGTTGTCCATCCTGAGGAGTGCTGTGAGTGCATGCATGTTGTGATCACAACCCCTGGTGTTGTGTAGCATAACCCTCATTGAATCTGCTATTGTGCCATTTATGGAGCTGGTAGTCACCTTCGAGACTCTCCTAAATAAGGCACCATGGGGGCTCCAATAGCCTTGTCCAGTATTCCAAAGCCTAAGGCCAACACATAGGCCAGTATGGTATTGTTGCATGCATGTTCCCCATCTGTGCTTGTTTTTCATCTCTCCTGTAGGTAACCTACTGGTAAGCAATAGAAAGCCTTAAACTTATACAAGTCTTCTAGCTTACAAGATAGGCTTTTGGAGTGACTAAGTATCAGTGTTCTGTATGTTCTTGCTGTACTTAACTGTTTCCTGACTACATGGTGATTTCTCACTGTATATTGTGATCTGAAGGTCTGTTTATTCACATATTATGGCTGTAATGGCCTGCACTTTAGAAGTTCACAGTTAGCTTAATACCTATCTGCCCAAGGGTAATTAGAAGCATAGCTACAGTGTGTTGGTTTTCCCCACACCATTGATGAAGTAACTGAGCCTCTGTCAAGCATAGCCAATGAAGCAATTCCAGTCAGAGTTGCTGGAAGCTGTTGAAGACTGGGGTTGTGGAGGGTGATAGGGGCACTTAGTGATCTAAAGAGGGCATGTTAATATGACAGTTCAACACCACTCAATTCCCCAACAGATCTCACAGTTATCAAACTGGACAGGTTCCCCCACCCCCTGGCTGTATCGTTCTGGGACACATGATGCCAGGGGTGTATATTCTGTTATAATTGACCAAGAATGGAAGCCAGCCACAAGAACAGCTAAAACCATGCAATTTTATTCACTTGCCAAAGGTAGTATACAAAGTTAAGCACGTTCTTCCCTCAATGAATAGGGACTTCCTCAGAACACAATAACGTATACCCACACAATTAAAAAATTCAGCCTTAAATTTTACGTTAATGTCAACAATGTAATGGTTACAGCATCTGCATAGTGTCTGTGCATTCTAGGTTCCAATCCCAATAAAGGCAGGGATGTTTATCATGTTCAAAAGTATACCTTAACCACAGCTTGCATATATAGGTAGTAATCGTCTGAATAATAAACATTCGAAACACTCATATAAACCCATGTGTGCTGGAGAGTACAGTCAACAGAGAATGTAATGTTATATCAGCACATAGTGAGATGTTACTTCACTGACATGTATATATCCTGAGTAGTTAGCGGGTGTGGCCGTGTTTGTGTGCACAGGTTATACGTTACAAAGTTTAACTGTGTTTAACTGCTGCTATAATGTCACACAAACACTTTTAAACATGCTTAGAACTGCTTAAATGAGCCTTATTCTGGAGTAAAAAACATTTGTAAAGCATTGCAGGTGTTGAAACTTGGACCATGCACACTATAGTCATGGAAACTTACCACTAAGCCATCTTAGGTTCATACATGCTTCATGATCTTGAGACTAGACCTTATACCATATGCATTTTAGTGTAATGATCACAAATGGGACAGTCACTTTGTGTACATATGTACAGTACATTGTAATGTACTGTAGTTTGTGAACCAACACATTCCAGTCTACATATGTATTGCTGTTACAAATTAATACGATATATATATATATATATATATATATATATATATATATATATATATATATATATATATATATATATATATATATATATATATATATATATACATGTCAGTAATATCTGCACACATATATATATATATATATATATATATATATATATATATATATATATATATATATATATATATATTATACAGTTACATCAATAGCTATCTATAAAAACATCTATGAACCCACTTCGTGACACAGAAGCACTCCAAAGAAATTGGAGCGTACACAAAACACATGCAGCTCTGGTATTATAAAAATTAATATTAACCTAATTCACCATAGAAGGGATGGTTGTTGTGTATGTGAAGATTGGGGTGTGGGAGGAATGATGGGTGATGCAGTCATGCATTAAGGAGGGCCTTGTTTGGATGTCCAATAAATGAACTGGAGGGATATACATGGAATATGGGGACAATATAAAAAGGACACAAAACAAGAACCTTTCTCATTAATAATACACCCTGTCATGTCACATTGCAATACCTAATTTCACAAACATATCAATATTAACATGTATCAGGCATATGTACACCAACTGACTGTCACATTTGTTTTCAGTAGTGAGGAATCCCTGTAGTAAAATGTATATTCTAAACACCATAACATTTGCACATATCTCAGATGCCTTAATGGTGAAGTCAGTGACGGTGGTGTTCATGGTCCCGGGTTCAAGACCTGCAAGGGCTGTTAGGTTATTGTGAGGGCCAGAATAAGAGTTGTTGGATGCAGGTGGATTAAAGCACTCTTAAGCAGTTGTAAGCGGGTTTTCATAGGTTCATAGGTAGGTACTAGGCTATTGGCCCTAGGGCCTATATAAGCCTAGCCAAAACAATACCTTGGCTTTTGCCACCCAAGAAAATTATTTTCCTGTGCCCCTGTTGAGCAGAGCCACAGAAGTGATTCCCGGGATGAATTTCCTATCTCCCATCCAATCATCAAGATTTTTCTTGTAGAGTGCTAATGAGGGGCTTTGTTTGATATAGATAGGTAGTTTGTTCCAGAGTATGGGAAGTCTCTGGACAAGGAATCTATCCCTCCACCATGTTCTGTTTATTATTGTGACAAAGTTTCGGTCCCTAGAGCATGTAGCTCAGAGGGATTGGGATTTCTTTAAGTGGAGCATGTCCAACAGCTCTGGATTTGACATAGCTCTGTATGTTAGGCAGATATCACCTCTGAGTAGGCGATATGTGATGGAATAAAGCTAGAGCTTTTTGAGACAGTCTGCGTAGGGCATCTGTTTGAGGCTGGTAATAGGTTCATAGGTAGGTACTAAGCTATTGGCCCTAGGGCTTTCGGATTTGCGAGATGATAAGTGGTGCTGAAACACGGTAAACGGAAAAGTGCTTCACAGGTTTAACCTTTGTTTAACATTACGCAGACCATGGGCAAACCTGCTTACAACCGCATAAATGTGTGTTAGTCACACTTTCCCTACCAGTGCCTACTCTGAGAGGTAAAATAATAACACCTTCCAGGAGTAGAACCCGCAACCATGTAATCCATCCTCAGAGTAACCTAACACTAAGCTACCTGGGATGTACTTATCCCAGTTGTGTGTGCAGACAGGTTAAAACCCAAAAGGGAGGAATGTGTTGAAAAAGGACAACCCGCCATGTATCCAATTAAAGGTGCATGCTCATTTATATATATATATCTATATATATATATATATATATATATATATATATATATATATATATATATAGTAAAACACCCAAGCGATAAGCCCAACGTAAATGACAAAAACAAATCCCAACACGGAGCTTCAAGTAATGTATATTATGTTCAAGTTAAAGGCACAAATCAATCTAGTAGTAGTTCGATGCACAAACAAAGATCAATGCGGAATCTAAACAATGTTCCAAAGTGCTCAGTAAGGTATAGACCATCCGTTGATGGTAAAACGACAGTCAGAGAGCAACTTCAAAATTGGCAAAATAAAGTCGCTAACTTGAATCCAAATATAGCTGTTCAAAGTATTCTTCGGCAGATAGTAACACATTCACGTAAAACCAAATCACATAAACCATGCGGTTCTATATTAAAATATGAACTCCTTTATTGTGGTAAGCGCTTTCGCGGTGTGACCCACCGCTTCCTCAGACAAACACAAAATAATCATTAGACACTTATATGCATTGTAAAAAACAAATTGACCTATCATTAGTTTAAAAAAATCTCACCTCATTAAGAACGCTGTAAAAACAAGTAAATCCATGTCCCTGAATGGAACCAGAGATTACGTCACAACGTATACACAGGATGTAAGGTACGTATCCTGCGTAACAAATTAAAGTGATAAAGATACATGAAATCACTATCTAATCTATGCGTTTTGTTAGACTAACCCCTACAACTGCATATTCAACTAAGAACGCCATTTACCAAAAAAATTAAAAATAGCAGCATTGCAATTCAGTGCATATTATATCAAAGTTTAAAAATAATATTTAAAATTAATAACGTGTCATATGCATGGTAATATCATGTAAACAATATATCCTGTGTATAAAAATGTGTCCTGGTTATTAAATCATGCACTTCCGTGGCTATTTGAAGCATACATACTGTTTTGGATTGTGCTGCTTCTTTGCAGTTCTTATTAACTGGGTATTCGCTTTATTTACATTTATCCAATATTCTATAACTTGTATGACATACCAAAGATCTCGGTAAATCATACATCATATAATGACAGGAAATGTTATTACTATATATCTGAAGTGCATGATTTTATATGAACATGATACAAAATATATATTGAACATAACAAATTCAAAATACACAAACTAATTTGATACCAAACTAAGCTAAACTAAACAAATATTATGTAGATCAAGGTCTAAGATTATGTTGACTTTGAAATATATCAAAAATAGAAATTCAATACATCATATTCAAGCATACGAATTATTTAAAATATTGTACGTTCATGAAATCATGATAATGGTATATGGTTTAAAACCAACTAAATAAATATTATAAAAACGCTTCCATCCAGGGACATGGATTTACTTGTTTTTACAGCGTTCTTAATGAGGTGAGACTTTTTTTAAACTAATGATAGGTCAATTTGTTTTTTACAATGCATATAAGTGTCTAATGATTATTTTGTGTTTGTCTGAGGAAGCAGTGGGTCACACCGCGGAAGCGCTTACCACAATAAAGGAGTTCATATTTTAATATAGAACCGCATGGTTTATGTGATTTGGTTTTACGTGAATGTGTTACTATCTGCCGAAGAATACTTTGAACAGCTATATTTGGATTCAAGTTAGCGACTTTATTTTGCCAATTTTGAAGTTGCTCTCTGACTGTCGTTTTACCATCAACGGATGGTCTATACCTTACTGAGCACCTTGGAACATTGTTTAGATTCCGCATTGATCTTTGTTTGTGCATCGAACTACTACTAGATTGATTTGTGCCTTTAACTTGAACATAATATACATTACTTGAAGCTCCGTGTTGGGATTTGTTTTTGTCATATATATATATATATATATATATATATATATATATATATATATATAGATAGATATATATATCTAGAGAGAGAGAGAGAGGGGGAGAAAGAGAGATACATAGAGACATGTCGATATATACAGGTCTACAGATATATATATGTAGATATATAGATAGGTTAAAAACATCTACACATCTATGGAGGTACAGATAAACGTATGCAATAAATTGAAAACAGCAAATTTTTTACTAGGGAAAAACATTTGCTGATCCAAAACACATACACACAACACAAACACACCAAACAAACAGCAGTCCACACGCATACACCTAAAATTTTACATCTAAACCTACACTAAACTGTACATACACCACTATCTACCCACTTACCTTAACCCAAACTCTAACCCTAAGGTCTGCCACTATCACACTCACACACCTCACCCATGCCCTAACCCTAACTCACCTATCCCACCCTAACCCTCACGTCCACACATTCGTACACTTATCTGACCCGTGCCCTAACCCTAACTCACCTATCCAACCCTAAGCCTCATGTCGACACAATCGGACACTTACCTGAACCCGACCATAACTTTCCACCACAGAGCTGAAAATAGCGAAGCGACAGGAACGGACAACCAAATTCTTTCCCTAGGAAAGAATTCGGTTATCTAAATGTTTGCTATTTTCAGCTTTCGGTTAGTAGGTGTCGATATTAGAACATTCGTAGTTCTGAAACTTCGATGTTCTAATATAGACCCTATATATATGTGTATATATATATATATATATATATATATATATATATATATATATATATATACATACACTTATATATATATATATACATGTCTGTAGACAGCATCCGAAGTGTTCATATCTGAGTATAACATGGACCATAGCAATCACACATTCCGCCCCCCCAAACAATATGAACATAACATATGAAAAGTACATGCCAAGAATTCAAGGACTACCTGCATGCTATATAGGAAGCATTTAACAGTGCCTTAATGAATCAGCCTAAAATTGCCATAGTATTAGTCCACTAAGGGATAGGTGTTCACATAGGGAAAGAACACCCACACACATATAGACGTTGTATAAAAGGGGCTCCTACACACCTGCATGTGCTATGTACACCCACCAACATCTAACCCACAACCAAAATAATTACATCAATAAATACTGTCCCATAACCTATTATTCAACTACTGTACAACATCTGCTGAAACCTTAACATACCTGGACACAGACACACTAACATGGACCGATGTGAAATAGTTGCTGTTATACAATTGAACAGCTGCTGATGTAACAGGGTTTGTATGAACTAATCCCGTTACAGAGGGTTGAAAGGTTCGTATACCAGGAAGTGTTACCGAGTACTGATTATCAGCACAGTATGATACACAGTAACACCAAACTAAATATGTCTGGTAAGCACACTGTAAACCCCCTAACATTATATGCATAGCTATACAGCCTTGAGCTGGTCAAACAACCTGGCCAGACTGAAACATATGCAGAAGTATTAGGTACAGACAAACACTGCACAAGTAGAAATGTTCAGAAATATAACAGCAGTACTCACATTTAGACCAAATCCTCTAGGCATTGCACACAATATATTACTGTTCATCTCCATACAGCTGTTGCATTAGATTCCAAACAACACTTCGACACTGTCTTCCTCACAAGTAAGGCAAAGGGACAATGCCCAAATGGAGTACTCAATTATACTCCACTGTAGCCATGGTATTGGCTAAGGCACTAGCAGTGCAGCTGATGTGCATGTGATTAGCTCCTTAGGAACACCAATTGGTTATCGGGGTGGCACATGTTACTGATCTGTAACTATAAAAGGTTGCCTTATCACAGATTCAAGCCATCTGTATCCACCTGTAGGACAGTACAAAACACTGAAAAATGAACCGATAATGAGTATTATACTAGTCAATAACACCTCTAATTACTAAGTAGGTATGTATAACATGTAGTATGTCTGTGTATGTAGTACCTGTTCTGTACGACTTACAGTGTAATCAATGCATATAGTGGAAATAGCTATCTTGTAGCAATGTATTGTTGAGCAGTAATAATGCTTGTAGTATTCTATGTGTGTACTGCTGTAGGTCACAAGGCAAATTCAGCATACACCACAAGGGATGATATGGGCTTGGAACCCACCAATTCGCTTCCAGCCACTGTCAGTGTCAGGGCTGGTCCAACAAGTATGTGCTATAACAGAGGATAATATACATCAATATATTGTAACAGTCGACATATGTATGGGTGTATAAGTAAGATGAACATGTTAAAGTGGGCTTACCATGCAAATATGGTGTGCATTGTGGGATAATGTGCCAATAACTGTGTAATGCACAGTATATTAGGCAGATCTGCATTCTATTCTACATAGCAGTTCTGTTATGTTATGCAAACGGTAGTTATGTTTATTGGGAATTACAATACTCAATAACAGGATACATATCATTTGTATTCATCTGACAGTTTAGCAGCATGATAGCAAAGATAATTGGAAGAGCCAGGTAACTATCCATGCACATAACACATGTAATATCCACCTCTCTAGAATCGTTTGCAAGCAATAACAGCTGTGCATGTGTACATGTTTGCAAATGTGTAAGTGACCCTTGTTACAGGGCTGGACCTCTCTAGTATCGTTTGCAAGCAATAACAGCTGTGCATGTGTACATTATGCAAATGTGTAGTGACCCTTGTTACAGGGCTGGTCCTCCCTAGTATTGTTTGCAAGCAATAACAGCTGTACATGTGTACATGTTATGCAAATGTGTAGTGACCCTTGTTACAGGGCTGGACCTCTCTAGTATCATTTGCAAGCAATAACAGCTGTGTGTGTGTACATGTTATGCAAATGTGTAGTGACCCTTGCTACAGGGCTGGACCTCTCTAGTATCATTTGCAAGCAATAACAGATGTGCATGTGCACATGCTATGCAAATGTATAGTGACCCTTGTTACAGGGCTGGACCTCTCTAGTATCATTTGCAAGCAATTGTGCATGTGCACATGTTATGCAAATGTGTAGTGACCCTTGTTACAGGGCTGGTCCTCTCTAGTATCGTTTGCAAGCAATAACAGCTGTGCGTGTGTACATGTTATGCAAATGTGGTGTGACCCTTGTTACAGGGCTGGGCCAAATGGCTATGTGAATACCTACATAGAGTGCATATTGAGAGTAGAGACACACTGGTTAAACTGCCAGGTTTGTGTAGCCCAACCTCTCATTGCCAACCTAACAGCCAGCTGCACATACTGTATGTAAGGTAGTGCACAGCACTGATAATGAAACAGGTTGCATATCATCTTTAACTCCAGTGTAACATCTGCAGTAGGAGTGTAAGATGTAGGAGGCAGCTGCCCATGTGTAATAGCTGCTTCATAGTGATGGCTCACACTATCTGATTATATCCTGAGCATGTTGATAGTGGCATCAGAGTCTATTGATACATGACTCTGGTGAGTGGTTGTCTGTGCCCAACAGAGCTCATGGTCCTGGTGGATATGTGAGTATATACCCAGAGAAGGAAACAGACCTGTAGACACTTGCATCATCTGTAATAACTAACAGGATGTGATGTGCTCCTCAGAGGAGGATTGCTGCTAAAGATAGCTACAATGTTTCCGTAATAGCCAGTGTTGTCACATCCATAACACAAATATTTACATGTGAGCATCACTGTCTAAAACATCTTCATAAGCAATACATAAACTAAATACAGTACTTGGTACTTGTAGTACTGAATGCTCATACAGGCATGTCCACTACAGCCATGACTGGACTGGACAGTCATGAGGTGTAGGTTAACGCATGCATCTCATCAATACAACCAACACATACCCTTACCAGAACACAGTAAGGACACCCACACACATTACCAGAAATCACACACATTCACAGACGCTTCTAAGTATCTGGCCAAACAAGTGACCCCCCCCCCCCCCAAGCTGGAAGAGACAGACATTGAAATACACAAACTGTATGACATAGTTTGCATAATTGTGCTACACCTCAGAACACGTGGCTGGAAACATGCCCAACAGTACTTATGTATGAATGCAAACTCTAGCAGTGTGCTACACACCAACCTATACGAGGGCATACATACTGTCAGCTGCCTGTCTGCCATGATTAGCCACATACCCATGCACTCAGACCACCTTTTGAACTATACACATGTCTCTGGCATATTCCATGTTGTTGTGCAGGACCTGTGATGCAGTATCCTGGACTGCATGGAAACACATGTAGGAACTGTCAGGTCTTGTAGCCCATGCAGGTATGTCCCAAGGCCTGGGTAGCATTCTGCCATTGGCCAGAATGATACTACAGTACAGAGACAAAAGGATTGTATTCCACAATTGTCTAGTGTAGTGGTGCAAGTCAAAGGGTATCCAGTATCTGTCTGCCTGGGATAACATGGTTGACAGACTATGATGCTTTGCCAGACAGGGCCTGCACCTGTCACCCCTGGGAATCTGGATACTACCTAAGGCTCATGCTTCCCCTATAGTGCCTTCATCATGCACAGTTCAAGTGAAGGTCCACTGCTGTTATAGGGACAGCCAAGCAATAAACTGCGGGTCTCACTACACAATGATACATGCCAGAAACACTATATGGACACACATATGTCAATCCCTAACATGGAGAACATATCTGTGCAGTGGCTGAGACATGCTTCAATGCTCTAGAGCAGGGGTGTCCAACCTTTTCAGTTGCAAGGGCCGCATTGAGTCAACAGAAATGGTCTGGGGGCAAACAGCAAGCGAGGACCAAAAAAAAAGGTCTCACATTAACTGAAGAGCAAAAAAAAAAAACACAGGTTTATGCGGACTAATGTGGCTGTATTGTACGTTAATTTGAACAATAAATAAATTAATAAATATAAATTAATTAATAAATGCATAATATTTGCCCTAAAATTCAATATCTCATTCTAATTATTTAAAAAACAGTTAAATCTAACATCTTAGTAAAGTTTCAAACACTTCAAGCACGAATGCATTGACATGCTCACAGACTAGCTTACATAGTCAGTTAACAGACAGACATGCAGACAGATACCTACTGGAAAAGGCCACAATCAATATATATTATATACATATTGACCTCCGTTTCATATTAGTTTGATGGACGTTCACTAGACTACAGATTTTAACACCCCTTTCTTTTGAGTCATTTTGCCTAGTATAGACAGCACTGAGGAATAACCAATGGAACAGTATAACAAACTGAAATATTGTAATGAATTATTCAGACTGTATAATTACCAAGTAATTTTACAAATGAGTCAGCATAGTTCAATTAGGGTTACCACCTGTCCCACTTTGCGTGGGACAGTCCCTCTTTGGGCAGTTGTGTCCTGACAAAAAATTTAAAAAATGGCAAATGTCCTGAGATTTTATCTGCCTAAGCAGCAGACACCTCCAAAGCAGACACCCAAGCAACCGCTACCCCAAAACAAAACACATGCAACACATATCTCACAAAGCCAGTGTACCGAGCAGTCACAGCCCTTAAGACTAAACAACACACCTGATACACTTGTAATAGGTGACTATCGTCAGGCACACTGACGTCCCGCTCACCAGGCTGAACAAAGAGAGGGTCACGGTGAGCAGCCTGTCGGTCGCTAGGATCCGCCACATAACACAAGCACTCAGGTCACTGCAAGGCAAGTACAAATATGACTCAGTCATTGTCCATGCTGGTGTGAATGACCTGAGACGTACCTCCCTGGACTACATGAAAAGAGACATAAAGGAGCTCTCTGAGCATGTAGACCAGGCCGGTATGACCCTGCCCTTGAGTAGCATCTTACCCTCACCAGGCCCATAATTGAGTACAATGCCCCTTTTGGGATGGACCTTACCAGACACCTGCAGCAATTGGAAAGACCCCAAAAGTACCTCACCAAGAGGATCAAAGGGCTCAAACAGATGCCATATGCTGCCCAGTTAAAGAAACTCCAGCTCTACTCAGCGGCATACCGCCTGTTCAGAGGCAATCTGTGCCTGACGTATAAAGCCATGTCCAACCCGGAATTAATGGACATGCTGCACCTCAGAAAATCCAAATCCCATCGAGCTACGACTGAGAGACTTGAACCTCAGCACTGAAATAAATAGGACATGCTGGAGGGACAAATTCATAACCCAGAGGCTCCCTTCACTCTGGAATAAAATCCCAGTCCAGGTTAGTGGAAAAAGCCCCAAAAGGACAAATTTTAAAAACTGCTCTTATAAACTTAGAAAGTTGCAATAACAGGATTTGAGTTAGGATGCATTTTCTGAAGTCCTCTTACAAACAAAAAAAATACAGAACTTTTCTCACTTCAGCCAGTATCTCCATCAACAGTTAAGAAACTATTCCAACATTAAAATTAAGCTCACTAGCTCCAGATAATTTCTTAGTGCGAGTTCTCTATTAAAAAGCTGTTTATATAGCAAATCTTATGAGATTCTTATGAATCACTTTATAACTGACTCATACATCCATAAACGATATATAAACATTCATGTTATCCCCATTCACAAGAAGGAACATGACTCAAATTATCAAATTTCCCCATTGCTACATTATCATTACTTGCAAAGGTTGCAGAAAGATGCATATGTAAACAGATCATCACTTTTTAACAGAAAAGAATATGTTATTCTTAATACAACACAGCTTTACACCAACCCATTGCACTGAATCTGCCCTAGTAGCATTCCAAAACACCATCAACCAGAATCATAATAAAGGACAAAAACCTTGACCATTGCTAAGGATACATAATATCAAAAACTAGTTATGCTTGAGCTTTATTATATTGTGAATTATGAGTCATCGGAGGTATATTCTCAAATACCTTCATGCAAAACTTTGCTCAGATGCAAAAACTAATTTAGCCTTCATTTTTGAAGTACTGAGGAGTGCGGATTGAAATATGTAACTTAACTTAACCAATAACATGAAATTCTGGAATTAAAATTTGAGTCACGGAGGCAACAACACAAAACGCACCATTTCTAGGCACATAGTTGAATTATCCTGGCTAACAAATTAAATGAATGAATGAATGAATGCTTAAACTCACCCCAAAGATAATGTTATAAGGGTGATATGTATATATGTGAGTGTGTGGTGTGTGATATGTAATATGGTATGGGGGACCATTTGCAGTAAGTCCTGCTATCAACCTTGGTTGCTTTTCAGATGGTAAGGAAAACTGTGCATAAATGAATAAATAAATTAATGCAGTTTGTTTAGAAAAGAGAAAATTCATGCAGCTCCACCCTCCTTTCAGCTGCTGTTCCATCCTTATGCTTTTGTGATATACATAGTAAAAAGTAAGCTTATTGCATCTGGCTAAATAGAAAAGATCTCCGATTCTTTTGCAGTGTTGGTCTGATAAAATGGCTTACTAGTGTATCAACATAATCCAAGATGTAACAGTTACATAGAAAATTGCATGATACTGACATCAGGTTTGTTCTGCCCCTCGCAGTGGTGCTATCTTTATTTTACTGACTGGTGTACACTTACAATGCATCAAATTAAAATAGTTTTTTTCTTCATGTTGTATTGGCTCATTACATACTGAAGGTTATTTAGTTTTGGGATTGTGGAGGGAGGTAGTAAATATATTGTAGTGAGATGCAGAGTGTGTGTGTGTGTGTGTGTGTGTGTGTGTGTGTGTGTGCACATTTCTTTCCCTGAGAAACACGTTTAATTACATGATATAGCTCCTCACCATAAATACCAAAAGAGCATTGCATGTTAAAATGAAATTTCCTAAAATGATGCATATAAGAGTTTTGATTATTGTGCCGAAGAATTATTATTCTATTAAGTTTGAAAACATCAGTGAACTATTTTATGCTTAAGTAAAAATGAGTGATAAAACTCCTGCACATAATATTAATTATCATGACCCCACCCCGTCTCATAATTAGAATATTAAGTAGAATATTCAAGATGTTTGGTACTGTGAAACCAAAGGCAGAGTATGCTGGAATTGCCACCATAAAATGTTTTTACAAATACAGCAGTTAGCAAAGTTTGACCTTCAAGCCAGTGAAATAGTTGAAATAATTATGATGATACCGTGAATAACTTAAAATAATACAGAACATATGTTGTTAGGTTTCCTCTCCTAACATAATTGGTAAACAAGTGAATAACACTTCTGCTTCATTAAGAACAATTATAGTTTTTTCAATAACTAAAAGAATTCCTTATGTTTATATTAATATAGAGTAGACTTTGAATACAAGCAAATGCCATGCGTTGTCACTAATTTTTAAATAACCAAGGAAAGTAGACATTTTTTCTCTTACTCTCACTGTATCACACTGAGATACTTACACATATGCAAACAAACAGACTCACACAGACACACACACACACACACACACACACACACACACTTCCCTCACAGTGTTTCTTCACTCCCTTATTTTTTGTTTCACTTCTTCTTTCACACGGCTGCCTAGTTTGCTTGTAAGCCTATTTTAATTTAATTTTGGATGCAAGAGAAACTTGAAGGATCCTTCACTGTAACGTAAATTAAATGGGCAGATCTACTGCCATTATTCACTCTCTATAAATATTTTTTGTTAAAAAAGTTTCTGAAGAAAATACAGATTTAATTTGGAACATCCAAGTAATAATAGAATGCATATGTGCAATGCATGCTTATTTCAACATGTTGCAGAAAGGAAATCACAGGAATGACAGTATATAACTAGTAGTTAAAAAAAAAAATAATCTGTCCACTTTAAACTCACAAAATTACTTACCTTACCTTTTGTAGTGCAACTGTAGTCAGTGTGTACTCCGAAATAAAATAAATCCTCTCTCCACGATCTCGCTCCTTCCTTCAGCTTTACCAGAACTATTAAAAAACGACCGAATGGGGTTTTCAAGATCGCATACCAGCGGAATGACGCTGGTATGAAAAAACGAAGTTGGCGCATGCGCAGAACAGCAAAAGTACGCGAACGTGTAAACACACGGAAAAAAAGTTAAATTAAAATAAAATTTAAATTTAAGGGTCGCGGGCCGCATGGAAGAGCTCTGAGGGCCGCATGCGGCCCGCGGCCCGCGGGTTGGACACTCCTGCTCTAGAGAGCACACCTGCATGACTATGTTATAACACATATCTCACCTCTTGCCCATTATCCTTTATTGGAACACATAGGTTGCAGGTGTGTCCATATTCCTGAATGATATGTACACTCCCACACTTGCTGCACTTGCATAACTTCAGATGCATTATGCTGAGCAACTACCTTTGTGCCAAAGTGGAATTTAAATTGCACCTTGCAACAGATCACCCACCAGGCCGCGGATTTCCCAACTGTCATAATGCACTGTAATGGGGAAGATTAGGTCTGAGACAAAACCATAATAATGGCTACTCTCAACTATCCCATTATGAACTGGAAAGACTCATCATGTACCAACACCTGCGCTCAATGCATGTTGGATTCAATCGACCTCAATGACCTGGATCACAGTAATCACACAAACAGGGCTAACAGTATGCTACATATGGTCAGTCTCCAATGCCAATGTTATGTTTACTAAGAGCAGAGTGGTGACTGTCATGGCACCCATGCAGATGGACAATGCATGTGTAAATGCTGAATCCTACACAAAAGAACCTTAAGAAGTCGCATATGTGCAGTGATTGTGACATTGAAGCAGAACCAGGATTCATCCCAACACAAACAAGAAGGCAAACTGGTGGTACCATGCTTTAAACTGTACCACAGAAGGTAGTAACTGTTGCAAGAGTGAACACAGATTGAGTGTAGGTGATCCCTGGTCAGCCTCAGTAAGATGCAGATACACCATATAAAGCCACACAAAGCTACTGTGAAACTATTCAGCCGCATATTATGAGGCCAAGCACAGAGCATTCTATAGCTGTGTCATTAATCGTAATGACAATGACAAGACCTGCCGTGCTGCACAGCACTATGGCATGGGAAGTACTGCACCTACAGAAATAGCACCCATTCATCCAAATAGGGTCTTGGAGAACCTAATCCCACTCCCACACCCCCCCCAACAGGTACACTTAGTAATATATCCATGTACACTGCAGGGTCCCTGTAATAATGACTATGCAGGTATAAGCTGCACTCTCTAAAGCCATACATACATACAGCATTCATTGGACCTGTCAACATCCCAGGGTGTATCCTACACAAATGTAAGAACAGTCAGCTATCCACATACACATCATGTTCAATCATAGCTCCATGTCAGGCTGTGTACACACTGAATGGTGCACAGCAGCAGTTATCACACCTCACAAAGGGGGAGACACCATTGATAATGGGAAATAGTGCACAACTACCCTGCTGAGTCTGGTCTGTAAGGCCATGAACCATGATCAATGTATTTGATCTACTCAGTACAGATGTAGATGAGAGTAGGGTTGATTCATACTTCATATCATGACCTTTCCAGGTCGTAGGACACCATCACCCATACTGTGTTCCAGCTACACTCAGTAAACTAGGTGTATATTCCTATGTCACAGGAGTAGTTGGCAACTGGACTGCTGGCAGAACCAACACTACAGAAGGTGTCTGACTAATACACACACATCAAACCAGTGCCAGCCATAGTAATACAGGGTTCATTCCTGGCACTCCCCGCTTTGTTATCTATACGACATAGACTAACACAGAAGGCATCAGCCTATTGATGTTTGCAAATGACTATGAACTAGGAGCAATAGTTGACTCAATGTGTGCTGCGTTCAACGTGTCAGATATGTGGTGTGTGATGTATGGCCACAATCTGACAGCTAAGTATTGCACTGACATCCCCTATGTTACAAACCCTGTAACCATGAACTACCACCTAGGCAGCGATCAACATAATGGCAACTGTGTGTATGGGATGCAGCTGGACAGTACTCTTTCCTTTGATAGTTATTTCACCACACCAGACAGGTAGTCATATGTGGCACCCCTAATCATGACAGGGTGCCATCCAGGAATATAGAGATAATTGCTCAGCCATACTCAACACCCATGTGACCCATAATAGATCACATATTTCCTTTAAGGGTTATTGCCCATATGTAGATGGCCTACACTGCCCCTCCCAATCTCTAGCTGCACTATGTAGCATGCAGCCTACCTTGAATAAAGTCATGTCCAACCGAGAGGTGTTGGACATGCTACACTTAACACATCCTGATCCCAAATAAACACATACTTCATGGACATCCACCTTTCTAGTACAAGGATTACAACATGCCTGACATATCTCTGTCCCATACACTTAGCATCCTCTTGCCATACTATGCATCCCTGTCCAGCGAAACTGCACATCAGCCCTCTCTGTGATATGGTGTGATGACCGCATGCCAAATTTATCAGTAACCCTGTGGATCAGTTCTGTGGCACTGCTTGAACTGGCCATTGAAACTTACCTGTTTGTTGCCTACAGCTAGGTAACCTGTCTGCTTAGGCTCATAAATGGCCCAAGGCACACAGCATACTACATCACTATGACCAAACATGCTGTAGTTGATATCCAGCCCTGCAAATACCATCAGGCTAGTTATAGTCCCATGTGTTACACATGTGCAACACAGGCAATACATGGCAGGATGTTACACAGCTGTGCAGTGCCATGTAGATGTATATGGCAAAACACATACATGCTTACAAGTCTGCAGGGTCACAGGTCATGTCCCTAATGGCTATGTATGATTACATATGTGACATATGCACAACATTAAGGTTGATTGCATTAATGTGAACACATCCAAGCATGTGCTGATAGGTAAAGACACCAGTACAGGCAAACAGACATGTCCATGTCAAGACAACATCCACATGATGTAGGAGCAATGTCATCAAGTGACACACACATATATGGAGATAACATCACATCACCAGTAAGTGTCAAATGTGTGTGAATTATACATGTCAGTGGTGTTAGTGTCATTTAGATTTGCAAAGATGTATTTTTAATCTTAATAAATGTGATACACATTTATGTTCAGCTGTACTTCGGTACTTCTCTGTGAGTTACTGTGACCTGTCTCCATCATTATGTCTTCCAGGTATGCCACGTAGCAGGCTGCTGGCATACAGCTGTTTGGAGGATGAGGTCCTCGTCCCATACCTCCTCGACAACCATACAACACTTTTCGGCCATATGCCACAGGATGCACAGCAGCAAGATGCCCTGTGGGAAGAACTCTGCAGGAGGGTAAATGATGGTGGCAGTCACAATCGCACCTATCAGCAGGTGCGCCGACACTGCACTGACCTCATAAGATGGGCGAAACAGCATGCTAAGGCAGTTGCCAGGGAACAAGATGCAACAGGTGGGGGCCACTCACCCAGCCCCCACTCACACGTACCGAGGAGCTAGTGGCCAACCTGTGGACACCTGCAGACCTCCATCCACAAGCTTTAGTTGGTATTGTGGAGGTGGGTGTCTCTCAACCACCGAGCCTGGAGTTGCCTGGTAAATCACTACTGCACATATGACATAACTATATTTCACATAGTTACATGTGTTACTGTACAATGTGTAATGTAACATCATATGCAAGGCATGTATGCACACATGCCACATACTATAGTCTGCTATTCTATGTATGCACAATGTGCATACTCCATAGTATAGTGTATTGTACTGGCTTATGTGCTAATATGGAAATTGCACTGTGTAGCTATCACACAGGTGTGGATAATGATCTTACTGCTGTGACACTCCTGTTTAGGTATGTCTGGCATTTTGCAGTGACAGCAGCCCGTGTCAGGTGAGATTGCTATTATTTACCAGGCTTGATAATGCATGGAGCATATTAATTGTATGCTATCTGCCATAACACATATACACATAATGTATGGTGGTCCTGCTAATAGACACCAGTCAGACCTGCAATGCATCACAGTGGTTAGCCATGTGAAACAATTGAAGACTATATGAAACACCTACACTAACCCTTCCAAACTGTCATTGCCAGATGTGTGGACAACAGTGAATACAATGGTGGAGGTTTGTTTCACTGTAGGGACAGGTACTACATATCAACATTACACATGGGAATACAAACAGTACTGTACAAAGAGCATATGTGTGCACACATTCTAAATGTGTTGGAGCTGGAGTATGACTGGCCCACAGGATACACCCTTGTGGATTATACCCTTGCTATGAATGTCACACAATGTCATGTGCTATCTGACATGTCCATGACATGTAGTGGGCTGACTGCAACACTGCTCAACTATCCTGAAAAACATGTCTTACATCCCATACATACCACCCTTTGTCTGCATAACCCTGTCCTCAGTGGAGCATATGACAATTATGGGTGTATGTCATATGGGATAACACTGACATGTGAAATAAGATGGCCATCACAACCATTGGACAGAACAGGTGTACACATGGCCAAAGTCATGAAGCAACACACACAGTAGAAGTGATGTATGTGTGTACACCTTGTTGTACATTGGCTCGACACAATACAGTTATGGCCTTTGTGTAATGGTGATATTGCAGATGTGAAACACTAAACATCATACAGGCCTGTGCACAGCTTGTGTAGGCATAACATGAAACCACCACATAACATGTCTTGAGTATCTTGAGTGTGTTATGACATGAAAGCATTCACCTATACAGTATCCAGATATATACATGTGCTGCACAACATACCATACAACCATATCAGGCCACAGATACAGTACATTCACCTTGCTGGTGTCAGACATCACTGTCATGCCTGCTCCTCATGTGTGTGAGGTACACAGATGGCATGTGGGACATAGAGTACTGCTAGGTTAGCCATGTTTGGGCATAGTTGCCAAGCATCAGTAATATGGTTGCAAATATACAGGGGTGTCATCTGTATATCCTTCTGTGACCTGTGTCACACATTCCACATTAGGGTTTAGTGTGTATACACCTCAGTGACGTGGGTCACATTCCACATTAGATATGTATTGTATGTGAACATAGTCATGGCTATGAACTGTGTCAGTAACTCACACTGTATAGCAATTGTGAAGCCACATGATGCCCTGCAATGGCTATGCACATCAGCTCAATGTACAGTATGTCACTGCATATTTGTAGGGCAAACAGACAACATTGCATCAGCTGAAGGCTCATGTTAGTATAACACATCTTTGCATTGGGACACCATTACCTTACTGTAGATTGGAAAGGACACCATTGTGTTACACATGTATGCATGTCATTCAACACGTCAGCAGAAGACATATTATACTACATGTGATTGGCAAGGTCATATGCTACACAGCAGGCCGGTGTACTGTAAACCTGTGCTGGTCTGTGGCACCATTGCAAAGTAGGGACAGCCATGTCAAACATGTGTGTACAGTCACATGCTAAATGTCTAGACTCAGCTCAGGGGTAGGCAGAATAATGTTGAACAGACATGCACTGCTTTGGGGGAGATATGCAAGCTAGGGCTCAGGCAAACATAGTATGCAGTAGATATACCCTACTGGTCATGCCCTGAAACATAGGGGCAGTGGCCAACACAAAGCATCAGTGGCAGATTTACAAATGTCAGTGATGGTCTGTTAACATGTGGTGTAAGTTGCACACACTATGGGAGTGTGGTGCAATGGTGCAAAGTGCATGCATTGTGTTGCAGGTATGGGGCATAGGCTCCTAACACAAATGGTGCAAAACAGGTATGTATGCTAACCACCACTATAATTGTGTAAGGTGCATGCCATCTGCTATAACACATGCATGATGTTGTGTGCAACTCAGGGATGTATGATAACTACCACTATAATTGTCTAAGCTGAAACTATAATTGTCTAAACTGAATGTCATCTGCCATATCACCTGCATGTAACATGTGTGTCTGTGTGTCTGTGTGTTTGTGTGTCTGTGTGTGTCTGTGTGTCAGTCTGTGCCATTCTGTGTGTCTCTGTCTGTCTGTTTGTCTGTCTGTATGTGTATGTGTCTGTCTGTGTGTCTCTCTGTCTGTGTGTGTCTCTGTCTGTAAGTGTCTGCCTGTTTGTCTCTGTCTGTCTGTGTGTCTCTGTAGTTCTGTGTGTGTGTCTGGTATAACTTGTAATGTACAGTTCTTGTCTTCCCTTCACAGGTGTTGATGTAGGTGCGTTGCCCTCCTGCGGCCATCCTGATGTTAATGTCCCCACAGACTCTAGCAGTGATGATGATAGTATGATTGAGGCACAGGCAGGGTTGTCAGGGGCTGAATCTGTGCCATTGGTTGCCATTCCACCTGTCTCCCCCTCATCCTCGCACACAGTTCCCTGCCTACACATACCCCATCACCACTGGCCATAGAGGAAGAACAGTTGGCGGGTGGTAGCATGGAACAGGGAAGTGTGGAGCCTATGGAAGGTGTGCCTGCACACCATGATCCCAGTCAACTGACTGGTGATGTCTCACACAGACATGTGCTCAGCGCTGCTCATAGGAGGGCCACTGGCCAACATGCCCCTGTGAGACAAAGCACATCAGCTGGAGTCACCAGACACATGTTTTGGGCTGTAATGGAGGCACAGGCATGTGCTGAATGGCACAACAGAGAAGGTTGGAGGCTTCAGAGGGCTGCTGTCATTAACTGACAACATCCAGGCACTTGAAAATGCTCACCATCATCTTGCTGATGTTTTGGATAGATGATTGGGTGACATGGTGGGAGTCCTTGACCATGGCATGTCAATCCTCAAACGTAGAATGTCTGTGCTGGAACATCTGGTGGGAGTGAGGCATCAGGCATGTGGATGTAGGTCAGCTACATCACCTGTTGAAGGTCTACTTGAACATGGTACTGCACATGCCCGCTCCCATAGTGGCGGTAGCAGCAGCAGTGCAGCTGGTGTTGTGCAGTCCACACCAGGACACAGCAGGCCACATGCACATGGTCCTGGATGGTCCCAACAGGGACACGATTCCAGTGGACATGTGTCATCAGACAGTACCCAATCTGGACCTCTGCCTGGTAGTGCCTGTGCAACCCCTGGCAGGTGCAGGTCACGTGGCTGTGGCTGGACACCATGAACTGTGAAACCTGCCTTGTACAGTCTGCAGCTGTCAATAATATCCCTGTGTAGGCCAGCCACATGCCAGACCTGTGCGCATGCATGCACACACATACCAGAAACAAATGTAGGGTACCTTAACACACACACGCATAGCATCCACACATGCCCAATGATATCACAGGCACTAATGTACACACATAATGTCATCTAATGGTGCAGCCTAGGCCTCTAGCAAACATTATCACCCTGTGCATATGATGATGCCTGTGCTGCATCCCTGTCATCACATCATCGGTGCAGGGAGATGCTCATATGGTCTGATGCACAGGGTGAACATACTAGGTAGACAAATGTAGATTAATATTGTTGAGTAGTGTTGACAGGCAGCAGACATACCATGTATTACAATTTTAAAATGCATTTTGTACATTTGACAGTATGTAACATGTGTAACAACACTAACAGCATGTTGATCTTGACATTCTGCCTTTCCCTTTCAGGTGTAGTTGCATGTGCCGGGGGATGTCGGTGTTGGCGGTTAGTGTCCCATATGTACATATTGACTACCCACAGGTCAGTATGACAATACCTGCATGCACTTTGTAGCTTCCACATCACAGTTATACTCTCCCATGTTTCAATTATGTGACATCACAGGTATAGTTACCTGGAGTGGGGAGGAGGTAAAAGCATGGTATGGCCGATGACAAGGGTAAAGGCCAGTGGAAATAGTGGCTTCTCATTGGGAAGCAGTAATACCCACTGCCATTCAACATGCAAACACAGAAACACCCACACACTCAGGGATTCACAGACACAGTAACACACACACACACACACACACACACACACACACACACACACACACACACACATAGTTGCCAGTGATCAGATGAGAACCCCTGCCTATGTGCATATCATCATTATAGTACTACGCAATTACAAGATGTGCCACAGAGATTACACATATACAGGTAGTCAGAATGGCCTAAGATCGAGGACATCGACAGGGATACTACAGTGCATTGAGTATATGTGGGGAGCGGGGTCCATCAGTAGGCTATATAACAACAGGTCACACCCCAGGGTGTACATGTTAACAGGTGGTTAGAATGCCCGTCTACGATTGATGATATCAACAGGGATGCTAGATTGCATTGAGTGGATTGGGGGAGGGGGCATTAACATTTCAGTATGGTAAAATACAGCCTCACTCCAGGGACCAGACAGCCATACACATGGACAACCACACACACACACACACACACACACACACACAAATATATATATATATATATATATATATATATATATATATATATATATATATATATATATATATATATATATATATATATATATACACACACACACACACACACACACACACACACACACACACACACACACACACACACACACACACACACACACACACTGTGGCAGTCACAAAGATATACACCTATTTCATACACATACAGACACTTTACATGTGTGAGGTTCAACCACCTGCCTATGCCTTTCTCTCTACACTTCACTCTGTA
Organism: Protopterus annectens; assembly: GCF_019279795.1. NCBI lineage: Eukaryota > Metazoa > Chordata > Ceratodontiformes > Protopteridae > Protopterus > Protopterus annectens. The sequence goes on along the minus strand of NC_056746.1, from coordinate 1,549,928,650 downwards.
CTGGTGTCAACAACAGTGTTCAGGAGAGTGAAAACATGTGGGATGTATTTCCAACCATACGTGACATATATGGACACACACACACCCACAAGTGCCAGTACTGAGAATCAAACACCTGCCTTTCTCATGATAGGTATTACAGAAGCACAGCACTATTGCACTCACTACAAAGCTTACTGACTCTTTCCTTTGCCAACTGTGCTGATATATGTACAATATATGCACAGGGGAGGTATTACTGTTACAGGTGTCATGAGATTTGCCTTCAGTGTCACCCTTACTGCATTCTACATTGTCTGTCTTCCACGTCAGTTAAAAAACCCTGACCTTAGCAGTTACACAGGTTACTGTAGGAATGGTTGTAACACACCAGTGAGCTGTCCTCAGTAATCATTCATCTGCAAAGAAGCCCCACCACTTAGTAGTCATGTCCAAACATCTGTCCATACCTCATGTACGGCTTACTGTACTTAGAGCATATCACCATATACAGTTGGCAATGTTGAGGCTGTATTGCAACAGCATGATGCACTAGGACAACAGTCACCTTCAGACATCAGACACTGCACATACATGGAATCTACACAAACATCAATACATGTACACATATGTGGTCTACATCAGTAAGTGCATTAGCAGGTCAAGAGTATACATTCCACACCTTCCCCATGCCATGTGTGAAACATAGCCACACATTTCACCATAATGGATGTTGTATTTATGTACTGGTAGGACACCACCACCTTCACCGAGTAGCCAAGTGTACATGTAAGACAACAGCAAATATCAGCGAGACACACACAGCATTATTCCATGTCATGCTCCTACAAACTGTTACTTGACAGTGCCATGATGAAGCCAGGGCACTGTAATGGTCAACAGTGAGCACATCATATTTGCTACACACACCTCATGTTTACTGGAAGAGTGCCAGCAATGTGGTCTGGTAGATTTTGGCAGTACACTCATTCAAGCATGTGTGAGGTCTGTGGCTTGTAAACATCTCACCCCAGCACGTACTGGCTATTGTGGTACTAAGGCTAGTGTCGAGACAGCCCACAGCATGCATGGCTTGCAATCATTGACATGGGGTATATGTAGTAGCTGTGGCCATACATAGCTGCACATGTCATGAACATATCACCTGTGACTACTCAGGAACATAGAGAGCAGAGCTGGATTTCCCTGAGTCTGTCAATACAGGCCTTGTGTAGGTCCTATGATCCTGTTATTTGGATATGTTTGTAGGCATTGCATTTGGTGGACATGTCTAATGACATACATGCCACATGGGGTGTTGTATGATATGATAGGTATCATGGGTGACCAGTAGAGAGGGAATATTACCTCTGTTAACATAGACATCAAACCTTATCTACTGTTAGCATGCTATCTGCCATGTGCATGTGTGTAATGACTGCAGCCACCTGTATGTAGAAAGGATAACAAAAGCTATGGTAATGTCATTTATGTTGTATGGGTGTGGGATGTACATATCCAGGTCAGGTACAGTTAGGTCATATCCAACCATGAGGGTGGTGCTTGCTGGTGTCCAGCAACAGTCGACTGTGTTAATGCTGACAACATCTGAGAGACCCTGGTATGTGTACAATTGAGCTGGTTACAAACCGTGGTATTATTGCATTGCATAACACATTATGCAGCTGTGTCTGTACATGGGTACTTTGTACAGTTGATGTAGGCCTAGGTACAGTCCACCAATCAAGGGTTATCTGATGGTCTACCATACTATGTCATACCACATATGGATGTGTGTTGGTAGTCTGTGGACAAGGTGGTGGATGTATATGAGGATACAACCTAGAATGCAGCATTTGCCACTGTCACATGTACCTGACTCATCTGTGATGAGTTATGTCGGATTAGTGGTCTTTACATATGAGTAGCCTTTATGAATATGTGGACACCACCACCTGGAATGGTCCATACCACAGTTATGGCCCACATGTCTGGATCTGAGTTATTTGGTGGTAGTGCAATTGTGCACTACAGACCCTTCAGCCAGGTGTCCCTCACTACACAGATGTCAGTATTCCCCATTATAGGTTCTACATTGAGTAAATGGATTACTAAAGCCAAACATCTAGCACTGGTTAGCATAAGCATCCAATGCAGTTATCTTGTAGGTGTCAGGGTGTTACTTCTGGGTGTAGGACATTTGCCTTGGAATGCAGCTATATGGGTAAATGTGACCTAGGTATTATCCACACACACATGTGAAACATGGATGCTTGTGCTCTGTGTTGAAGGCTTGTCATTCAGTCATGACAGCCCGGAATGACAGACACTGGACAACTTCATAATAACAGCAGGACATTGGCTCATTGTTTTGGTCTAGCAGTTACCACTCGTACTATGACTTCACTGTGAGTGGCAGTAATGTGCTTGGTAGCAAATGCCTCATATAAGGTGACAGACAGCAGCAGAAATTGTGTATATGACCAATCTGAGATATACTTAGGGTAACAGTCCTGCTAATAATGAAAACAACTAATACAGCCAGGAGAGGTCATCTTGACACCTGCACCTCAGTACCATTACACAATGTGGCTCACACATTATGCTTGCACATGCCACTGTTCCACGTATAATGCCACTGTCCACAACCTGCTATCAATGTATGCCTTTCAGGGCAGCAAGGTGTGTGACACATGCTGTAGGTAGCATCTGCCTGTGTGTCCCAGGTAACCTATTGTCTGTCACATCCACACATGCATGAGTATGTATACTTAACATATATATGTCAGTACTTCATGTACATGTATGCATGTATATCACACATCACAGACACAGATATATAATTTATGGGCCACATAAAGGTATCAGGTAGTAAACCAGTATGATGTGCATATATACTAACAGGTAAGATGTACATAGCTGTAAACCTGTGTGTTTAAAATAGCAGTCCATTACAATGTGTTCTATACATGTAAGTATATGAGCATGCACACTGTGGCCTTCTGTGGTTAGAATCGGAGTGCATCCCAAACAGCCCTGTGCTACTAAGTGTATGAGTGCACCCACTGCCACCTTGTGTAATTTGAGTCAGTGCATCCAACAAGCCCTTTGTTACTAAGTGTATGAGCATGCCCAGTATAACCTTGTGTAGTTGTAGTCATAGTGCATCCCAACCGTCCCTGTGCTACTAAGTGTATGAGCATGCCCACTGTAACCCTGTATAGTGATAGTAGTTGTCCATTCCACAGATGGCCATACTCCAGTTCAGGTTCCTGTTGTGCTACAACTATACCTCTCAGGCCTACCTGCAGATGATGTGTCTTGTTTGTGCATACAGGTTGTAATGGGCACCTACTTTAAACACACAGGTTTACAGCTATGTACTTCTTGACTGTCAGTCTCCCTGTTGTTGTCTTCAACCTTAGAAGGGCATTCTGACTGCTTTGGAATGTGTAATCTCTGTGGTGCATCTCTTAACTGCGTACTACTGTAACAGTGATCTGTAGATAGGCATGAGTTCTGATCCCACCACTGGCAACTGTGTGTGCGTGTTTGT